>NC_080792.1:45583790-45643790 GCF_028018385.1 Neofelis nebulosa | reverse complement strand
TCAGCTCAGGTCATGATCTCTTGGTTTGTGGGTCAAGCCCCACGTCGGGCTCAGCACTGATGATGCAGAGCCTGCTTAGGTTCTCTCTCCCTCTCTGTCCTTCCCCTGTTTGTGCTCTCTCTCTCTCTCTCTCTCTCTTAAAATAAGTAAATAAAAATATTTTTTTTAAAGTTAGGGAACCTCTCCCACTTATATGTAGTTTGTTTTGAAAAATCGGTTACAAGTGAGCCATCCAGGAATACGTCCAAACCCTTTCCACCCATTTTCCATGTTCAGCCTATATCACCCCTGCAAGTCATGAACTCCCAAAACTCTGCAGCCTGCTGTGTAAAATAGAAGCTCCTTTCACTCATCCGGAAGCTTCCTTTTCGGAGCTCACTCTATTCCTAACCTTCATAATTTCCTTGACACCTGAACACCTTCTTTTTCCTCTTTATCCATTTTGTGTCTCGCTCACCACAGTGTTTCTGGTAACTTGAAGACTTTCAAGAATATTCCAGGGCTGACCACACCCTCCTGTTTTCTTCCTCCTGCTCAGTGTTTCTATGCTGAAGGCCCGGTGTTTTGTGAGCTGCTTAGGGAAGGTCAGTTAGTGGCCTTTGCTTTGGGGTGAGATGTATCTAGGCTTGACCCCTGTCTCTACTACCCAGCAGTCAACCATGTGACTTAGTCCCATGTGTAAAGGTAACTGCCATAAGTCTGGAGGGGGTCAGTGGGACCACACAGGGAAATGCTCGGCAGGGCAGGAGACCAGGCCCAAGAGCTGTGACAGCCCTGGTGGCCAGTCCACCTTGGAGCAAACCTCATCTTTTCTTGCCTAACTCCTGCCAACCTCCTCTTGACCAACTTTCTGGCCTCCCACACTATCCATTTTGCATACTGTTGCCAACTTCTATTCCTAAAATGTGACTTTTATCATGCTGTCCTTCTACTCAAAAAAAAAACCAAAATCTTCAAAAATTCCCCGTTGATGAGTCTTGCGTTTAGAGCCCTGCACAGAATAGCCTCACAATTTCCTCCCTCTCTTTTCTCAGCCTCCTCTGCCTCCACATCCCTGCACCTGTCTTCCAACATCTGAGGATTCTACAAATATCTGGAGACGCCAACAGGCCTGCCACCCGGCCCACAGACTCTGGAGCAATGAACACCCCCGGGGAAGTGGAGATCTGAACTCTGCCTCCAACTGTGAACGGGGGTTTAGTTGGGGGTAGTTCAAGTCAGAGGAGACGAGAGTGCCTGGCAAGAAAAGACACAATGAAAACAGAAGATGATGGCAGGGAGGGACATAGGGTATGGGGGCAAAGAAATCTGGAGAGGTGGCAGTCTGGGGCCTAAGTGGGGCAGTGGGAGGTGAGGGTGGGGGGTGCATGGCCCCCTAGGCCAGCACAGGCGTTTGGGTTGTGGCCTGTGCCCGGTGGAGGCTCCTGACCATTCTTAAGCAAGGATGTAGCATTCTGTAATTTCCAAAGAAAAGGGCAGTTTTAATGGTCATAGAAGGATGTTATGGTTATTATAGAGAATTGGCAAGATACAGAAAATATCGAAAAAACATAAAGAAGCAAAAATGAGAAAACGCAAATCTTGTGGCCTAGAGGTAAACATTGATAATGTTATTGCATTCCCTTCTTATTCTTTCCCTCCCTCTCGCACCCTGCCTCCCTGTAACGAGTGCTCACTATGTACAAGGCATTGTTATAAGACCTCTGCTCAGTTGATCCTCACGACAGCCCTGTGTCGTAGACAAAGTAATTTTCTGCACTTACAGATGGGGGAGCGTTAAGAAGCTTCTCTGGGCTTCGGACCAGAGGGCAGGCTCTGAACCCTCGGGGCCACATTGCTGCTTGACGGTCACACGGTCAACACAAACACACGTGTATGTAGAGAAAGGTAAAATTTTTGTTTAAAATGGAGTCTGGCATTCTAATCTTCTGAATTGGGGTTTTAAAAATAATTTTGGTGGGCGCGTGAAGGGGCTGTGTAGGTGGGGAGTCGTTCAGAAAGTGTGTTGGGAAAGACAAGCCCACAGGAAAGAGAAGGACGAGGTGAGCATGGGGGGTGGGGAGGAGGTGATGTGTACAGAGACCTTTAGGAGGTGGAAATGACAGATGACTCAGTGTGTGTGCACCTGAGTGCATGTGTGTGCATGTGTCCTTGTGTGTGCATGTGTGTGTGTGTGTCAAGGAGGTAGTTGAGGGAAAGGACATGATGAGGGAAATCCCAAGGATTTTTTTATTGAGCACCTAGATGGGTGGGAAAGCCCTCACAGGAGGGAGGAAAGTTAGGGGGACCAGGAGGGAAGAGTTCCTCTGGGGCCTCATGAGAGGGTATTGTCTGCCAGCTGGACCTGTTCACTAGGCAGTTAGACACACACAGGTGGAAAAGAGTGGAATCAGCTGCATCATTCATACTCAAGTCTAAGGACGTGAGGTTCCCTAGAGAGGATATTTAAAAGAGGAAACAGCAGGGAAAGCTTAGGGACAGGACGTCAGACAGGATGGCAGAGTCTGATGGTTGGATTCAAGAGTGGCCAACACACAGAGATCACAGACCAAGTGGGATGGGATCAGGAGGAGGAGGGCACTGGACTCAACGCTCTCCTCTCCCAAACCCCGCTTCTGTGGGTTAATCTCTCGGCCACCTTTCACATTCATTTTTGCATGTTCACCCCTGCTTCATCGGTCACCTTCATTGTCCCAGCCTGGTGTGCCTCTAAACCCGATTTATACCCTCACCTCCTTCAGCAAACCTTCCCAACTGCTCACCACTGGGCCTCCAGCCCCCTGTTTCCTGCCCCCCCCCCCAACCCTGTTATTTATGTTGTTTCCTCCCAAGATTCCAAGCATCTAGGGCAGAGGCTCTGCCTTCCTTGGAACCCCACAGTGCCTGATCACACGGTCCTGATTAATTGGTTGTTTATAACCCATAGCATAGAGTCTATTATTCTACTTGTATAGAGTCTATTATTCTACTTGTATAGTTTGGATTTTTTTTAATCTTTATTATTTTTTTTTAATTTTTTTTTAACGTTTTATTTATTTTTGAGACAGAGAGAGACAGAGCATGAACGGGGGAGGGGCAGAGAGAGAGGGAGACACAGAATCGGAAGCAGGCTCCAGGCTCTGAGCCATCAGCCCAGAGCCCAATGCGGGGCTCGAACTCACGGACCGTGAGATGGTGACCTGAGCTGAAGTCGGACACCCAACCGACTGAGCCACCCAGGCGCCCCTAATCTTTATTTTTGAGAGAGAGAGACAGAGAGACAGAGACAGAGTGCGAGTGGGGGAGGGGAAGAGACAGAGAGAAACACAGAATCCGAAACAGGCTTCAGGCTCTGAGCTGTTAGCACAAAGCCGGACGCGGGGCTGGAACTCACGAACCGCGAGATCATGACCTGAGCCGAAGTTGGACACTTAACCGACTGAGCCACCCAGGTACCCCTGTATAGTTTGGATTTTTAAAAATACACTTTCTTTACACCAGGAGCTCCTCTACCCTTTTTTGCTTACTCTCGGCTTTGTGAGTTCTTCCCAGGGCATGTTCTTCCCTGTTGGCTTGGCCTTTTTCTCCTCAAATCCTCCACAGGCAGCCTGGGAGCTGAGACACATCTTCTGTTCCCTTGCATTTTCTCACTTCCCCATTGGTCTCTGTCGCCGACGTCCCTCACTCCCAATTTATGACAACCCCTCATCCTAGAACCCCTGGTGCATTCCTTCTGGCAGGCCATGCTTGCCTAAACACTTAGCTGTTTGTAAGTACCTACTCACTTAATCTGATGGGATTAAGACACGCAGCGTCATCTCGTCATCTCCATGCCTTCTTACAGCATCAGCTCAGTGACTCCCTACCAGCCCTCTAGGCAACTACAATGGCAGGTGTCAGATCTCCACCGAGAGCTGCACAACTTCATCTTGAGTTCCTCCAATCCTCGTAGGTTCCAGGTAGAGCCGGAAAGAATCCTCACCCATACACAACTGTGTTTGCGTGTGTGTGTGTGTGTGCGCGCACGCGCACAATGAGCAACAGCAATGATTATGATGATGATGGCGTCAATAAAAATCACTATCATTTTCTGAGCACTTATGCACGGCAGGCCCTATGCAAAGTGCTTTATCGACATCCTTCAGTCAGTCCTCCCTTCTCTGCCTGCCACTCTTCCGTGCCCTGTGGAATCTTGGGGTTTCTCTGAAATCACTGCAATGCTGGATAGGAATTTTTGGCTTCCTTTGTGGAGGTGAGATGGGGGTAGACCCAGAAACTCCATGATCAGCACAGAGGCTTTGGAGGACACCCATGGCGGCAGTGAAGTGAACTGACCTGATTCTACTTCATCTCTAGCTCTTATCGCCCCTCCCTCACAGAGAGGAACTGGGGTCCTGACGCTACAGTCGATCCGGGGAAACAATGACCTTCCCCTGGAGATCCAGCGCCTATGGAGCATGTGTCTGGGACAATATGCCACCAAATAAGCAATGCTTGATGGGATTCTAACTAAATTAAACAGAGAAGATAGAATCTAGGAGGGTAAGTTTCCTTAAAAAGAATCAACCGTCTTCCCAGTCTTGCTTGTTACACTTCCACGCCTGCTTAGGGCTATTACCTTTCTGATTGGAAAGAGGTAACAAACCAATGGTGTGGAGGTAGAGAAATACAAAATAGAAATTTCTCTATTTCTCTAAATTGTTTCAAAAAAACATCCAGTTGAGGAACTGACCAAAAAGAAGGGGTGGGTGGGGGAGAACTTTGCTGAGCTACAGGATTGGATGTAAGGGACAAGCAGAGATTGAATGTGGTGTTTAAGGTCAGTCAAGTGCCGTGAAACTATGGAAGACTGCAGAGGTTCTGATCCTAAGAAAAGTTAAAAATAAAGCCTTTTAGAACATCCTAGGTCTGGAAGTGCTGTTCCACTTTGAAAAGGCACAAGAACACACTCTAAAATAAAAGGTGATTTGAGAAGGATGACCTACGAGGGAGGGAAGGGGGAGGAAGGTGTGAGGCACCAGACTGCCGTGGGCAGGGCACTGGCGTGAGGGGAGGAAGGCCCGTGCAGGAGGCAGAGGGGTATTCTGGTTCGTGTCTTAGTCAGCTTGGGCTGCTATAACAAAATACCATAGAATGGGGTGCTTTAAAAAAAACCACCTAAACTTATTTCTTAAAGTTCTGGAGGCTGACGGATTTGGCTTCTGGGGAGAGCTCTCTTCCTGGCATGTGGATGGCTGTGAGACAGCAAGTTCTCCGGTGTCTCTTCTTCTGAGGAAACTAATCTTGTGGAATCTACTGGATCAGGGGCTCATCCTTACAACCTCGTTTACCCTTCATTACCTCCATAAAGGCCCTACTCCAAATTCGGTCACACTGGGGACTAGTTAGGACTTAAACACATGAATTGGGCAGGGGGGCACAAACAGATGGATTGTTCGGCAAATGGCTGTTGGTTAAAGGGAAGGGGCCAGTGACAGGAGAAAGACAAGGCACAGCAGGAAAGGCAGAGAGGACTAGTGGAGCCACGGATGGGATTTCTGGCGTCAGGGAGTGACGAGAGGAGACAGCTTCTCAATAATCATGAGGCCAGCTTTTCTGATAAGTGGGAATGGGTTTGGAATTTGAGAGGAGTAAAAAGATCCAGAAAAGCCTCCACGGGGAATGGGATAAGAATAAAGTGGGGGCTGCCATGCAATACCAAGGGGCCAGGCAAAGCGAGCTACCGTGATGGCCATCCAGACATCAGCCTCAACGTCATCTCCTTGTGGACGTCTCGCCTAACCACACTGTTTTAATTTTCTGCATAGTACTTAGTGGTATCTGATGAAGTTATCATTCCCCCCTGTGTGATGTAAGCTCCGTGGGACTCTGGATACTTTTTTTTTTTTTGGCTTGCTTTTTGCTATTTCTAAGGCTGAGGGTAGTGCCTGACACAGTAAAAACCAAGGGAGTCTCTGCGAGCTGAATGGACAAAACGACTTTGCAATGGCGCCAATGAAAGAATTAGGTGACCTTCCACCCGTTGTCACTCAGGCTCCCAGGATCAAAAGTGTGGAAAGAGAAAGGTTATCCAGGACTTGCACTGGCAAGTAGGAATGACAGAGGGGGCCACGTGAGGAAGGAATTGAGGGTGCTAGTGAGTCTGCTGTGGAAATGGCTGAAAAGGAGAGAGATGACAAGGAAGAAAGGCAGACAGGGAGGGAGGGAGGATCGCAGACGTAAGAAGAGAGGAAGCAGGGAAGGCTGGAAAAGCGGGTTTAGTAGGAACGAGTCGGAGAATGAGATACTCTCTGGTCAGCAAGAGGAGGCTGGAGCCAGAGGTTGCTGGACACCAGCGTGTGTCCACAGGTGGCTGCCAGTGTGACAAGAAATGGAGGGAGGGGGACTGAAGTTTAGCCCACCAATGCACCGTGAAGTGGGGCAGCCCTTCCTAAGGCGTTCCATAAGCGGTAATAGTTGACACTACTATCACAATAAAGGGCTCCGTGGTCAACTAAGTTTAGAAAGCATGAGTTAGAAAACTGATTCACATATTGCAGGATTTCTACAAATTTTTGAAATACTTAACAAGACTTCAAAGAAAGGTGCAGTGTTCTCCAAATCTACTTGACTGATGAATCCTTTTTATTTCTCTCTAGGAATACCCCTAAGGGCCTTCTGTTCCCCGAGAAGAGAGGTCCTCAAAGTATGGTCCCTGGGACAGCACTATCAGCATCCCCTGGGGACCTGTTAGAAATGCAAATTCTCAGATCCCATCCCAGACCTCTCTGATCAGAAAGTCAGGGTGGAGGCAGGATTCTGAACAAGATCTCCAGGCAATTCTGATGCATACTAGAAGTCCAGAACCATTGAGCTAGAAAATACTTTTGAGAAGTCTGATTCGTGTTCAAATCTGGGAAAGACTATTCCTTAAGGGGTGAGATGAGTCATTCGTGTAAATGCTAAGGTCATATAATATGACTGCAGAAGCTGAAATGGAGAAGAAAAATGTGTGTCCAATTGTAATGTGCAAATTAAGATTGCAAAATTTAATATTAGCCTAATTCATAAATCACATCAAGATTTGAATACAAATGACTTTGGATTGCCTATTCCTTTGGATTATTCATCTTGTTATGTCCCTCTGTTAGCACGATTCAAGAGCTGACTTTTTTCCAACATACTTTATCAAGCTGTGGAGAGGGGGGTGAGGGAAAGGAAGAGAAATGTATTTGAAAACTATTTCCTTTCTTTCCCCTTGTCCATGCTTTGACAGAGTTACCGAAAAGTCATTATGAGGCCAAAAGGTAGACAGCAATGGAAAGGAGAAGATAGATCACATGGAAGCTGTATCATCACCTCTTAAGTAAAAAAAAAACTGACCCTAAGTTTCTGTATTATATGTCTGGCTATCTAAACTCATATTTAATACCTGATTTTAAAAGCAATTATTAGGGGGGTGGGGGAGGGGGCGTCTGGGTGGCTCAGTTGGTTAAGCATCCGACTTCAGCTCAGGTCATGATCTCACAGTTCGTGAGTTCGAGCCCCGCATCTGGCTCTGTGCTGACAGCCCAGAGCCTGGAGTCTGCTTCAGATTCTGTGTCTCCCTCTCTCTCTGCTCCTACCCCGCTCAATGTCTGTCTCTCTCTCCTTCAAAAATAAATAAAAGCATTAAAATTCTTTTTAAAGCAATTATTTGCAAAGAGCTTTATAAATCAATCAACTCGGGAGCACTTTATCTACTTTTGTAATAAATGGTTGTTGGGTCAGCACAGATTTATCAGAAGGTATAATTTTCAAGTGTTAAAAAGCGTATCTGTCCCATTCCCTAGCAGAATAATGGTGTTTACCACGCGTTTGTAGTTTGCAAAAAAGTTGTCAGAAATAATTTGGGATATATGAATACTTCAATGGTACAATGAAAACAAAAATGTGACTCAAAGGAATCTGGGTGCATGTTTCCAAAGTAAAATTAGAATCTAGGCCTACATCTTAAAATGCATTTCGACTCGGAATTTTCCTAAAAAGGGGGGAAAAAAAAGAAACAAAGAAGACCCCTTAAACAATTATACAGAGCTAAATGATTACGCTTTTTGAAGTGCTTTAGCCAGAAATAGTCTTAAGTTTCTAATGCATTTAGACATAAAGGCATATCAGAAATGAAAGAATAACATTGTTCAAAGATTTGCATGAGCACAAAGGCTTAATTGGAAGAAAAAAAATGATAAGAAATGTCTCTGATTTCTTAAGGTAGAAGTTTACAGAACTTCCATTCTTTCACTTGGTCAGCTCTGGTTCATTGCCCAGCAATATACATGACTGGTGGGGTCCCCGTGAATCCACTGGTCATGAATTCCCATGGGTCCTTCTACTAAGTGGGGATGAGCTACACTAGAGGTAGGTCTAAATTAAGATCTGGGTTTCCTATAGAAAACCACCTGCAGCTCTTAGCTAGTTTAATTTGTGCAACCTTAGAGTGATCCATTTCTCAATACTATGGACCACTGAACTATAGTATTGCCAGCATGAAGGAAGGCTTCATTCTGAAATTGTGGCCCTCATCTAGAGAGTTGTCTGTTCTCCCCAACTTCATTCAAGCATACTGAAGAAAGGTCAGGTCCAAAGTCATTAGACTGCAGATTCTAAAACCTGCTTCCTGTTCCCAGAGTTGGAAGGGCATTTCTGATCAGAGAGAGGTTGAGTTAGTTCATATAGCAGGTGAATTTCTTTCCCCATGTGAATTCCTGGAACTCATATGCAATAGCGCTGTGCTAAGAGTTGGCCCTCATGTATACAGGAAGGTGATGGCCATCTGGCAAATCACCTGGACCTTCTTACCTCCTCAAAAAATGATGAGCAGTGATTCTGGAGAGGAAACCAGTGCTAAACAGAAATAAGACCAACGCCCATCTTTGCGGGCCACTCACAATTTCTGAAAATGGTTCTGAGGTTATAAATACCTAAAGGCCCTGATAGAAATTTTAAAGGGTAAGACATTTAACATTTTTTTCATGTGCCTTATCTTATACAATTGAACAAAACCCCCGTATACTCACACTGTTGATTTCTCTTGTCCCTAAATCACTCTAGTAGTTACAGAGGGACCCACCATTTAGCACTGTAATATAGTACAATCTCCCCCATTAAATTGTTTTCCTGGGGGGCACAGAGTGTTAAAAATTTTTTTCTTCATTTGCTAAGATGGGGAGATTAATGACACCCACCTTCTAGGTGGCTGAGAGGAATAGGGGAGCTAACATACGTGAAATTCCTAGCACAAGAAAAGTGCTTAATACTTACTAACTACTGGTAGCAACCATTGTTAAGAAGAGGCAGTTGTACCTGGGAGTTAGGAGCACAAACATGGAAGCCTGAGCGCAGCATCCAAATCCTGGCTCTGTCACTCACCAGTATGCGGCCCTGGACAAGTTACTTAATCTCTCTGGGCCCTGATATCCTCATCTCAAAGATACTAACAGTACCATCCTCTTGGGTGACAAATGGAAATTGGATTAGATACTATATTACAAAGTCTTTGGAAAACATCCTGGCACATAGGAGGTGCTATACTGGTGTTACTATTTAATTCTCACCACAACCCTCAGGGGTGGGTGAAGCCAAGGTTTCGGGTCATACAGCTAATGGTGGGTCCACGGTTCTAAGCAAGTAGAAGACGCAGCTGATGTCGGTACGCCTCATCAGAGGGTTACATGCGAGTCTCTAGTTGCACATGACTGTTCCATTCCCTGGTGGCACATGCCTGCCTCAGATGGCTTATCGCCTTCACTAGTATTCCTGATTACTAACTGGCAACCCAGATGCTCTTAACGCACAGCATGTGCCAGCATCCTGCATGCCAGAGGTTGACAGCACTTCCTTGTATCGATTTGCTTAAATGCATAGGAAAACAGATCTCTTACTTGTCTCTGGGAAACTGACAGCGAGTGGATCTGACTAGACCACCGTGCCTGCTTTCTCTCCCCTCCCTGGTCCACAGCACAGGGGGAAATGGGTAACTCCGAGGGGTGGATTCTTGCAGCCACCCCTGTTGAGCCTCAGTTGTTTCTGTGAAGAAGCCAAAGGAGGTTTTTAAAGTTGGCTCAGGCTTCCCTTTCCACTGAGGGTGGGGCAATGGTGAGAAAGTAAGAGAAAGACCAGAGGCTAGGCCAAGAATTTTGCTTGTGAATGTATACCACTGCCATCTGCTGGATGGAATGGGTATCAGATCTGTTCCGATGTTTCTTTGCTGTATAATAAGCAAATTCACTGATTTCCCAGTATGGGTTCAGAACCTAGTGGTTTCATCATTTCACAGAATCAGTTCTAAATGTCTGAAGATCTTGGAAATCTCATGACAACCGTGCACAGAAGGACTATCATGTGAGTAACTGAAAGGTAAGCTGATGATGTCTTTGAAGCAATGCCCTATTTGGCATTACTAGTTCCCCAGATCAGAGTTAGTCTGTTCCCAAATGGTTGATCGAATTGGTTAGAATAAGCCCATAACTATCCAGCAAGGGCATCTGGCAGAACTTGGACCCTCCTGTCAATGGCAAAAAGTACTTACAGGGAAGTGAAATCACCATCTGGCCTTAGTCTTGTGTTCTCTGAAATTCTGTGTTCATGTATCCAGTAATTATTTATTGGGCACTTATCCTGTGTGCCAGGCACATATCAGGAACTAAGGAAGCAAAGAGGAATAAACGTAGTCCCATTTAATGATATTAAATGGATATTTTCTGAGTGCTTACTACGTGCCAGGCACATGCATCCAGTCCTCAGAACCACCCTAGGATTTATTATTATCTCATTGACAATGATCTTATATTATTTCATTTACAAAGACCTTATACTATTATCTCATTTAGAGTGACTCTTCCTGTCTCATTTACAGTTCAGAAAACTGAAGCTTAGGGAGATTAAGTAACTTACACTAGATAATACAGTTAGAGCTGGAGTGAGATTTGAATGTGGGTAGTGGGAGTGGACGGGTGGAGGAGAGAAGGGTTGGCAGGGGTTATGTAGATGTTTTTTCTCACGTAGAGAGTCTGGGTCTTTCATTTGACACACATTTTCTGTCCCATTAGCACAGAATCCCGGCAAAGTAAAAGTGCCACACAACACTACGTAATGTAGCAGCAGATGCTTTGGAAAGATTGATCAGGAAGAATATCCCTTCCTCTAGCAAGCATCTGAAATCTATCTAGTTAACATTCTCTTCAGTTCTTAACTCTTCCTAACAGCAGCCTCAGTGTCGACAGCAAGACCTGAATTATCGTCGGTTCTCATTGAATGGAAAACAAATCCGCATTTTGGCCTGCATGACAGATATGGGAGAGTGAATGATTTGCTCAGCAGCAGCTAGGGAGCGATTCAGATGTATGATCTCAACAACCGCAAATCGCTTTTCATTTGTTCTCTCTCTGCTCTTGTGTACGAACAGGGAAGGTGCAGGTGCTAGTGAGGGGATGCCAGGGTGGATGGGAGCAGGAAGAAGAGAAGAGGCGACGAATGGAAGCTGGTGGCAGAGAAGAAAAACACTCTGTGCCAAGTGCCTCTGAAAAGTGTTCAAATAGTTTCTACTGGACAGAAAGAAGCAGAAGTGTAGGCGGGACAGGAGAGTGGCTAATGGTGGGTAGGGGTTTGTAGTCAGCTCGCTGGGCTAGAATCTCTGCTATGCCAGTAGCCTAGTCTTTGACCTCAGACAAGTCACAGAATCTTTTTATTCCTTACTTCATACACCTGTGAGACGGGGGCCGGCTTACAGTGCCGTTTTAGGGGTTTACTGAAGTAGTCTAGACTGCCCTCCGTTATTTGCAGCAAGGGGCCAGAATTTGGATGGATCCTTTAGAAAAACTGCCCTTAGGCTGGCTCGATGCTATTTATTTACACATCAGTTTGCTATACATACTCATATTTTGCCTCTCCACATCCTATAAGGCAGGTTGGAGAGTTATTATCATTCCCATATTTATAGAAGAAACAGATCTCCATGTGTTTGGTTGAAATGAAGACGTTTGTCCAAGCACAGCCTGCCCTCAGGGCCACCCACATGAGAACCACCAAAAAAAAAAAAAAAAAAAAAAAGCATCCTATGGAATCACATTTGTGTATCAAACTCCTACGCAGAGAGTGGTTTTCAAATTGTTTCCTGGAAATAACTGAAACCCGAATTTCTTGGAAGGAGCTCCAACCTGGAATTTCCTAGAAGTACAAACAGAAAGGGGAAAGGCTATTATAAGCATTCATGGCAGATTTCTTTCACTGAAATTCTCTTTCAAATCAGTGTTGAAGTTGAAAGAAAAACTGAATACCTAATTTTAAGATTATTTTTAAAATTAATCTACTGTTCATCAGCCAATGTTATTTTGGTGGTGAATAACATATTCACTATTTCCTGATTGTGGCACGTGCTTGTGAGGCGCAATGTGAGGGAACGCGTTTTAGAGAAATAAGAATGAATGGAAAGAATGGACAAAATATTAGAAATACCGAAAACAGTTCCACATAAGTATTAAAGTGTAGTACTGAGACACACACTAGCCTAGGATCAGTACAAAAAGTGAGGGGACACAGGCACTAAAATCTAACTAAGGGGGAGAAAGCAGAGCTAACTCAAATCAGAACAAACAAATGCTACTGTGCTGAGGTTCTGAAAAGTTCTGTTACTGAGTGATCTCTAAGAATTGTGCCAGTTATTTGTACGTCGGTGGGCTTTTAAAAAGCGTGGTTGAAGAAGTTTTCTAATAATTTAATATATGTTCATGAAACTTTTAACACAATTACCTGCACTGTAAGGCACAGACTTGACTGTCTTTCAGAAGGTTAAACACGGGCCTATTCAAATGAGGGGGTGCCTGGTGGCTCCGTCGGTTAAGCGTCCAACTTCAGCTCAGGTCATGATCTCGCAGTCTGTGAGATCGAGCCCGCGTCGGGCTCTGTGCTGACAGCTCAGAGCCTGGGGCCTGCTTCGGATTCTGTGTCTCCCTCTCTCTCTGCTCCTCCCCCACTCACACTCTGTCTCTCTCAAGAAATGAATGAACATTAAGGAACTTTTTTAAAAAATGATGAATTCCAACTTAGCTGGAATTGGATACACAGACCATCGCGGTTTAGTTCATAAACGAAAAGGCACCCTGAATAACAGGGTGAGAGCAGGGAGATCAGCGCCTGACACGGTACATGCTCCATACACAATTGTCAAGCAAGTGGAGAGATTGGAGGAACTCCGGTTTCCCTTGGGAGCTCAGTTACACAGGATGTAAATGAGACTCATCAGTGCTCCTCATTCTGGCTACTAGAAATGAAGTGAAAGCTACAAAATCTGCCCGGTCTTCAGAATCCCAATGTCTGTTCAGTTAACACATCAGAAACCTAGGCATCGACATCTCTCTTCTTGTTCACTGATAAACCAATCCTTTTACTACATTCTGTCAATTTCACCCTCTAAATACAGCCTACAATTTTACCTTCCATCCCTCTGTTTCCCCTGCTACTACCTGAACCTCAGCTATATCTTCTCTTGCCTGAATGATTGTTATAGTCTTCCAAGGGCTATGCCTCATCCATTCTTGGTGCCACTATTCATCGCCCACAGTAACACTGGAATTATCCTTTCAAAACACAAATCTGATTAAGTCCCTTATACTTCAAAGCTCTAATCGTTGTTCAACTGTTTGATTAACGTCTGTCTCTCTCCATGTGAATCTTAAGCTCCAGGAGACTGGGGACTCTGAATGCTTTTTCTCACCATTGGGTCTCTGGCATCTAACACAGTGTTTTGTATACAGCAGGCACAAATAAATATTTGTTGAATCAATAAATGAACCGAATGAATACTGGCTTGTTATTCTTAAAGGATAATCTCTCTGTTTTGCCTTCCACACTGTTATCTCAAATCAAACTCATCAACACGCTTAATGTGATTTACATCTAGTACATTTTTATGAATGAAAAGCCAGAGTGCCTAAGAAAATTGAATTGTTTCTCGCTTCTGCATGAGTAAGCTATTAAAATAAGCAAACGTGCTTGCATCCGAAATTTTCATTTTTATTCCCAAGATGGTTCATCCTAAAGATGGAGAAAATAAGAGCTCCCCTTGCTTGGGAAACTGTAAATTGCAGTCCCAAAGAAGGTCCGGAAATACAGTTTAAGATCCAACTAAATATAAGCCTTAATGAACTGATGGCTCACAAACAAATATCCTTTGAATGATTCAAAATGGAAAAGATCTTAGCCGAAAACACCACATTTCAGAATTAGGGAACAATCATTCTGATTTTAAGATGTTGAGAAAAGAAAGCATTTGTGCAAACAACTTACTGCTAAACCTAGAACTACATGGAAGTTTAATTTTCAGAAAGTTCTTGGATACAATACATCTTTTGCTAATTACTTTTACATTTAACAACAAACTGCTTTGGATAAATAATCGTATGCCAAAAGGTCCATAATGCTATTTAACAAATGGGATAATACATTTTCATCATCATCTAGTAGAAGTCTTAATACATTTACTTTCCCAGTACTTAGGTAGTATAATTTGTACCATAATTACTGAATATTCTCCGAAATAAATACCTCACATCAGAGTAATGTGGATGGTCAGTAAATCACTATTACTTAAATAAGGATGAACCAAGCTATCATTGCGCACCCCTACTATGCAAGCCCTGGCAAAGAATTACAAATATGAAAATCTTACAGCTAGAAGAGAGACCTCTAGTGTGTGTTAGAGAACTTTATATTGTGCTTCGGGCATAATTAATACAGCAAAATCACTGCAGTCATTTTGAATACTGTGGTGGGAGATTTTTTGCCAACTATCATTCACGCTCGATCCACTTCAAAATTTCTTCCCAGCAAACGTATGATATTTTTGCCTACTTTCTTTTTTGTAATCATATTGCCTAAAACCAATGAAGTTTTCTCCGTGATGCAAAGTTTTAAAATTCAACGGTCACCTTTGCAACCTAATTAGTAAACATTAAACCTACTGTCATCATAACAATCGCTAACAATTCTTTGCATTCAAGCAACAGCAGGACTCCTGAGCCAAACTGTTGCAGCCAGTGTGCGGTCTCCTGAACACCAGCCCCTCACGGTAAGCCAAATGCCACACAAATATAAACACGAGGAATAGATCGGCACATCGCCCGTTATCCAGGAGACAAATGGACCCACTACTATTTCAAATTCACCAAGTAGGTTAGCTATTAGATTCCACGGTTTCCTACATATGCAGGTAAATTCCTTGATGTAAAATCAGATTTAATGAATCATGCAAGGCATCAGCCTCAGCCTTTAAAAATCCTTTATTTTCTCCTTTTCCACATTAAAAACACATTTGAGATAAACACAGAAGATGTTTCTCCAAAGAACACACATACACACAAAACAGGAGGTCTCTTAAGGAGTCTACTGCTGAGAAGGTAAAAGCATTTTGCTCATTTTTAATTTGCTAAAACAATCCAAGCATGCTTGGTACCCAGAGGGTATTCTCAAATAAACTTGTATCTCTAGCTGCCAGCTTAGTTGATTGAAAACAGAAGGCAAACGTTTCTTAAAGAATGAGTATGTTAAACTGTTATGTCTCTCCCAGTTCCACCAAGGACGGACACACACACACACACACACACACACACACACACACACACACGTCAAAGATTTGCTTGAAAGCAGCCGCCAGTTCTCTATGATCTAAAAGGTAATGCAGCATTTGTACCAAATTACTGCTGCCTACTGCGGTGCACCTCTTAGCGACGAAGCCGGTGCCACGGGGACACTGGGCAGTTCCTGCGTGCTGTTCTCCACGCACAAAGCCGACAGCCCCATTTGCAACTTTGCTAACTTAGTTGGTTTCCGCCCAGCCGGCCCCCGAAGCACAGTCACGGTGAAAACGTTTTGATACCAGAAAATCATTTCCACGACAGTTGCAAGTGTTCGAAAGCACAAAGGCAGACACTGCCGACCCGATCTAGCTAGGAAGTTTCGGTACTGGGGCGGCCGTGCGGAGCACGCGTCCAGGTAAGGGATTTCTGCACCTCAAGTCTGGTGCTCTCTCCCTGGATGTTTTGGGGGTCGACCTCACTTTTAACGCGAACTCGCCAGAACGCGCCCCCCACCCCACCCCGTTCTTTTTTGAGGAGGCTCGGACTCTATTTTCCAGCCGGGTCCCTCTGGGGGGCGGGAGAGGAAGCACACTTCACATTTCAATAAAGAGGGGCGGCGGGGTGGGGGGGTGGAGGGGAGGAAAGAGGTCAGAAAGGAGCCAAACTGCATCCCTCCCGCCCACCTCCGTGCCCCAAGCGCTGGTTCAGGCGCGGAGACGGGAGGCGGCCGGGACACTCTGTCCCTTTAAGGGAACCTTGGCCGCCAGAAGGGGAGGGAAGGATGCGGGCTCCGGACTCGGACTCGGCGCTGCAGGCATCGCGGAGTAGAGGCGAGCGCAGCAAAGCCACAGCCATTACCTGCAGCGCTCACATCCTTCCCCCACCCCGACACCCCCTCCCCCGTCCCCGCCTCCCAAGGAGACTTCTAATCCGGAGCATGTGCCGTGCCCTTTATCCGGGGAGGAGGTGGGGAGGAAGAGGAATGAGAGCTTTTTAAAAATAAATGAAACGTTTGCACCCAGGGAGGGGGGGGGGGCTGGAAAAGGGAGGGAGTGGTGGGAGGGGGCTTTAAAGGCGCCCGGGTGGGCGGAGGCGGCGAATCCGGATCAGCCCGGCCGGAGACGGACGGCGGACAGCGCTGGGCACCGGCCGCGGCTCACAAAGAGGGAGCGGCGCGGTCCGGCCCGGGCAAAAGGGCAAGGAAAAACCGCCTCGGGGCCCGATCCGCTCGGCAGCCACAATGGCGTCTTTCACTGGGCGTCCGGGGGCGCCACCGAGGCTGCGGGCGAGGAGGGGGCGGCGGGCCCCCACCCCCCGGCAGGCGGCAGGAGCGGAGCCCGGGGCGCCGCCGCCCCCGCGCGCCCCACTGGGCGCTGCGCTCGGCTGGGGGCGCTCGGGCCGGCGGCGGCGGGCCGGGCCCGCGGCGCCGGGAGGGTCTCGGCGGGGCTGCTGTGCGGGCGCGGAGCTCTGCGCCGGGAAGAAAGGGACGCGCGCGGCTCGGCGAGGAGGGAGGGGTGAGGGGAGGGCGGGGGAGAGCCGCGGCGAAGCGGCCGCCGGGGAGGCTGGCGCGCGAGCGGCGGGCGGGCGGGCGGTGCTGGCACAGGCTCCGAGAGCCGCGGCTGCTCAGCTTCCAGATCCGGAACCGGGCCCCGGCGCGCGGGCTCCGGCCGCCCCGGCCCCGGCCCCCCGGCCGCGCCCGCTCCGCCCCGCTCGCGCCCGCTCCCGCTCGAGGAAGAAAGCCGAGAACCCGCAGAAGGAGCCCCGGAGCAGGCAACGGCCGCTGCCCCGCCGCCGGCCCGAGCGGATCCCGAGCCGCCGCGGCGGGCTGTGTGTGTGCGAGTGTGCCGCGCTCTCGCCCCATGCCTGGCACATGCGTAAAAGCGAGTTGCGCCCAAAGTCCCAGCCATACCCTCCTTAGCAAATAATAACAAACCCAAACCGTCAGATCTTACCTGAAACATTGAAGCACAAAGTCTCTCTCCAAGTCCCCTTTTCCTTTTCCTCTCCCCCCTTTTCCGATTTCTCTCCCAGCGATCTGCTCGGCTCGCCACACCAGAGAGAAATGCAATAGCTTGGCTAAGGTAGACAGAACAAAATACAGAGAAGAGTTGCTCCAGGGCTTTGAAACCCCTCAAGGCAAGGATCAGGATACAATTAGCTCATGCCTCTACCTCCAGTCTAAATCAATCTCCAAAATAAAACTTAAATCAAATTAACTGATCACTGGGCAGACAATTGATCTCCTTCAAAAATAAAGCTCTACGTATACGTATAGATAAATACACATATAGGAATTTTTTTCCAGGTTTTTTTTTTTTTTTTTGGTGGAAAAACAGTCTTATTCCAGCCTCCAACTTGCTTTTTACCCTCCTCTTGCACAGAAAAGCTGATTTTAATCGTTGTGATTAGTTTTG
Source organism: Neofelis nebulosa (assembly GCF_028018385.1). Lineage (NCBI taxonomy): Eukaryota > Metazoa > Chordata > Mammalia > Carnivora > Felidae > Neofelis > Neofelis nebulosa. The sequence continues at coordinate 45,625,807 of NC_080792.1, read as the reverse complement.
ATGTAACGTTTCCGCGGGCGATTTCTGCAAATGGATGGAGTGTTTCTTTGCCAAAAGAGGGAAAAGCAGCAGATGATGATAATTATAAGGATTGTTGGTTGTTTCTTTTTATTTGTGTTTAGGGCTCTCTCTTCACTTTCTCAAGTTGACCTGACATTGCTGTTACACTAAGGTCGCACAACTTGTTGATGAGGATCACCGCCCTGTCTGATCAAAGGATAGGTGATAATTTGGCAACAGAGCAGCACATTTTTGGTTCCTTTGGCGACATAACGTCCCAAATGACGTGGATAAAAATAAGCACATGCAGTCTGCTTTGCCCCAATCAAGTCTGAATCAGCGCCTGGGGGTGATACACAAACTCATTTCAAATGTTCAACCATGCAGAATTGCAAAAAGATTGAAGGAGTTACACCACATTTTTTTTAAAAAATAGCAAAATTAAAACAAAATTTTGTTTAGGTGTAGCCAAAGACCTGCCATTTAGGTTTTATTTGATCGACCTTCTAAACATATCTCGCCAGCTCCCTTCTGTTTGCTTCCCTCCACCTGGTACCTTTTGGGGGGGGGGGGTTGAATAATTCCATTATTTGACGGAAGTGCTCAACAGAGCTAAAGAGTCTAACATAAACACATTTCCCCAGATTGCAACTCTAGTGCTGATCTCCCCTGCTCCTCATCACTACTCCTTCTTTTCTAGGTCTTTGTTCAAAGAGATTGTGCCTGAGCCAGTCGTAATCTTAATTCTTTCTAGTTACAGTGGGATATTTGGTTGTAACTCTGAGGTCACCTTTCATTAGTGTTATATCCTTGCAGGATACTTTTTGAAATGGTATATTTTTTTGAGCACTTCGCAGTTCATTAATTCAAAGTCTTTGCTGACATTTCTTATGAAAAAGACCAGGCTGTAAGGCCAAGGAAACTAAAAAAAAAAAAAAAAAAAAAAAAAAAAAAAAAAAAAAAGAAAGAAAGAAAGAAAAAAAAGAAAAAGAAAGAAAGAAAAGAAAGAAGGAAAGAAAGAGAAAACCCTAAATAGAACCAGACATGTCCTGTGAATACCTGCAATTGGCCGCCTTTCACAGGAAGTCTTTTTTAAACTATCATCTTTCTTTTAAGGTAAGAAACTGCTGCAATCCCAGCAGCAAAGGGAGGGCTCAAGGTTCTAAAAAAGATCGCCAATCACATCAGTGTAATAGCAACATGAGTGATTAATGTCATTATGAGAATCAGGGGCGTTGGTAGATTTTTTTTTTTAACACAAGGTCACATGACACAGGTATCTGCTTTGAGGAAATCAGTGACCTGTAGGAAGAAAACAACGAATGGCCCCCAAAACAACATGAAACAAAGTCACATTTTTCTTTGCTCATTATCTTTCTCTTCCCCCGCTCCCACTCAACACAAGGTAGATACATCCTCTAATCTGCAATGAAAATTTTTAAATGGTCACGAACCCCCAAATTCAGTTGAATAAGAACTTTGTTCTTGCCCCCCAAATGGCACTAAATGTTGATATAGGAGGATGTGAGAAGACAAGAGACTGATATGACTTAATACATAGAAGGTGTGGCTCCAAACCACTTTTATTAAAGTCTGGAGGGCCTTGTGTCACTCTCCTGGAATGTTAGAGCTGGGCAGATCATTTGTGGACTTCTAGTTCTTTACATCATTTTACAGATGAGGAAGCGGAAGCAGCTTGCCCAAGGTCACATGCCAGTCAGTGACAAGACCAAGATCAGGCCAGGAGGGGTAGGGGTAGAACAAAGGTGAGTGGTACCCCCCTGAAGGCACTCAGCTTGAGAAACTGCACAGCATTCTAAATTATACTGACATGGCCTAAAAACCATACTTCCAGAATTCCCTTTCTGGAGTTGTCCTAACAACCTGTTAGCACAATCTTTTAAATATCTCTCATGGCAGCAAATCCCTGTCCTTTGAGGTTTAACTTTTGGAAACAAGCACTCTCCTCCCACCCCTCCCAAAAAAATGGGTATCAGGTCTGGGAATAAGTGAATAATGAAGATGCTTACACTATTTAGAGTCAAAAAAGAAAGTATGACTAAAAACAATGAGACCAATTTTCTTATTAATTCCTAAATGAACCGAAGACTACTGGCAAAATATTTTAAGCAATGGAATTACTGGGATTTTGGTTTCCTAGATAACTGCTTTGAAGAGAATAATATTCACTCGAACAAATTAAGTTCTGAGATGTTCGCTTTAAAGGTGTTTAAATACTTCAGAATGATATCACTTACAAAAAGACACTCTTTTTAAGCTTAAGGTAATTGACGTTTTAAAGTGATGCATCTTTCAGTTGATTGCTGACTTTGTGGTAATCCCAATGGCAAATGGACTGCAGAGTCAAGTCTCATTTTATCATGTTGAGGATCCTAATTTTCTTGTAGTTTGAAGGAGACTCAAAGTTGAGACTGTGAGGATTCAGAAGGAAAACTTATTTTGTACCAGGCAATACAAAGAGAAGAATAAACTTCACAACCTTCAAATCAAGGATGACAACAACTTATTTTACATTTTAAGAAGGAGTTTTAATGAAATGGCATGTGAAAAGCAAGGTCCGTGTCTTGCCAAGTATAAGATACGAATTTACCAACTTCGCTTCCATCAGCCCGTGCAATTGTGAAATTACCTCAAAGTATGTTTTATCTGACTAATATCTGTGCAAGTGAATGCATGCAGTTTGTGATCTCTACAGTGCTTTTTTTTTTTTCACCAATCATGAAGAAGTTGGGGGGGGGAAGTATATTAAAAATCCTTCTAAGCTCCTTTTTCAATAAATAGTTGAAGTGAGAGCAGCAGCCTAAAAACCGTTAGCAACACGGAAGACAATGGCAATAAAATTGTCAGCAAGAAAACAATCAGAAAGAAAACACAGACCTTTGTTTCTATCTCCCAGGGTCTCGCTATCAAAATGAGTTCCACCAGTTTTTAAGGCATAAAAGCTATGATAGAATATTTTGAATTGGAACCAGGAGCTTGGCGGAAAAAAGTTTAGCGCCATGACCATTGAGGAAGAGAAAACGGATGTCCTTTAAAGAGAGAGGCAGTCCCTTTTACTGTTAACGTGGGGACAGCTCATTGGGTAGCATTGTGGTCGCTGAACCCTCAAATCACAAGTTTGCGCAGAACATCACGGCTTGATCCAGGGGTAGCCCTGCAGTACATTCTCGGTGGCGATTTGACAAGATGTGGATGTTACTTGCTGAGATGAAATGTGAAATTGCAGAACCCTTAGCTGAAGCAGCCAGACACCCCAATCAAAGTTAAAAATCCCACTGTACTTTCTGTTCAGAAGAAGAGAGAAGCCTTAGTGCCTGGGTTCAACCTGCACATACATAGACATCACTGGGCACAGCAAGGCTGCCACATTTTCTCCCTATATGTCACTAAATAAGATGATTTCCATCATTGCTTCAGCAGGATTCACCTATAACTACCAGGAAAGGCCCTGCCACACAGGAAGGCAAATTATGTTATTTTATCTTTGAGTCCGTGTTTTGGAGGAAATCACCTGTTTCTTATCAGTCAACCTGAAACTCCCTGTAATACTGTGGAATGTGCACGTTTTCCTGGAGTTGAATAGAGGCATTAACAAGCTCAAACAGAATGGGTTTGTGATTCCTGGAGATTTGGCCCCAACTGCCACCTGTTTATAATTAGCCTCTGGAAAATGTAACAGTTTTTTAAGTCGCCATCAATATTTAGAGTCTGTGATATCTCATGTTCCGAAGAGGTAGGTCTTCTGATGGTGGCAGATCAGCTGACGGGCATCAATTTCTGCTCACCCATAATTCTGAATAGAAACAGACACCAAGTCCTTGTACCGAGGCCATCCAATCACTTCAGTCTTTCATCAAAGCTTCTTCCGTAGCTATGCAATGTGAATCCTGCTCATAACCTCACATTATGAAGTGACACAGGCGAATTGAGAAATAAAAACGTAATCGTGGTCAGATACCCTGACTACTGTTTTAAACAGAGAAAAACAGAAGAAACATTTAAGCAATGGGAGATACTGAATTAATTGATGTTTCCCATGGATGACCTTTTCAAAAGATAATAGTTCCACCTCCTTTTGTTATTTCGTCTAGAAATCACATGGACCCCTCACCTTTTCATGTAAAATAATGAGGGAAATGAGATTTTCTCCAAGGTAAATGCTAGCCATGAACAATCCTAGGTCTGTGATGCTGTTTACTAGGGAAAACTCAGTTCCTTTAAGATCCTTGGTTTTGGGGCGCCTGGGTGGCTCAGTCGGTTAAGCGTCCGACTTCGGCTCAGGTCATGATCTCGCGGTCCGTGAGTTCGAGCCCCGCGTCGGGCTCTGGGCTGACAGCTCGGAGCCCGGAGCCTGTTTCAGATTCTGTGTCTCCCTCTCTCTCTGACCCTCCCCCGTTCATGCTCTGCCTCTCCCTGTCTCAAAAATAAATAAACATTAAAAAAAAAATTAAAAAAAAAAAGATCCTTGATTTTGACAAGACTGCATTACACATGTAAAACAACGAATTAAGCATTTTGTACAATTGCTTGTATAAAATGCAATCTTATATGCATTTTATAGCTTATATGCAGTTATTTATATTTTGTCTTTCAGGAATTGTAGAAGCAGTACAAGCAAGTATTTTAAGAGCAAAATTATGGGGGCGCCTAGGTGGCTTAGTCAGTTAAGCGACCGACTTTGGTTCAGGTCATGATCTCACGGTTCGTGAGTTCAAGCCCCTGTCGGGCTCTGTGCTGACAGCTCAAAGCCTGGAGCCTGCTTCGGATTCTGTGTCTCCCTCTCTCTCTCTGCCCCTTCCCCACTTATGCACTCTCTCTCTCAAAAATAAATAAACCTCAAAAAAAAAATTAATACATAAAAGCAAAATAAAAAAAATACAGTTTTGAGTATTAGAGGAAATGAACTTCAGGGCAGATTCAAAGTTCTAAGAAGTAGTCTAATCAATCAATCAACCATATATTGTATTACCCAGTTTCTACATTCTCTAACTTATGTGTATTCTTCTTTCCCAAACGTTAGACCTTATCACTTTCAGACTGTTCCGTGTCATCTGTTAGGCTATCCGTTTTAAAGCAATGCGGTGGTTATTTTAAGGAAACATTTTTAATAAGATAAACATTTCATTAGCTATTTTGTTCTGTTTCTTATTTCAGCACCTCATAGTAAACCAGCTGGCATTGAAAGGTACTTCTATTTGCGGGGTAACGCGTCTCATGCACAGCCCATTCGGTAGAGAACCACTTAGCTTTGCTTCACTGTTCCGTCTGAACCAAAGCCGTTCATGAGAAACCCCATAATACAATCAAGGCCCCTCCAGGGCACCATATACATTTATGTAAGTTATCTCTTCGTACATCCTTTGGGTGTCAGAACCTCTCAGCTTTGCTAACCATAAAAAGTCTGCCTTAAGCATATTACCAACTTTAAAACTCTAATGATATGGATGTCATATTTCAATTTTTAAAAAACCTTTTCCTGCTCCACCCTGAAAAAAAACCTATAAAACTTATTCAATGGGATCATCCCATGGTTAAAAACATAAAATGTATTTAATAGAAAAAGAATCATGAATATGTTCTAGTTAAAAACAAACTCAGTAATAAAAATAATCTGGTCAAAAATATAATTGAACACAAAACAAACATATTAGTCTTCAAGTTTTAGTAAGAGCCACTATAAACAAATTGCTATGGGAAGCAAGAATCTGTATACTTTCTTTAAAGTTATCAAGAGAGAAAGCAGTTTCTAGAGTCTTAATGAGTACCAGCCCGATCGGTTAAAATGGGCACTGGGAGGTGGGGAGCAAGACTATTCCACATGGGCGTTTAAATGATTTCAACATTATTCTTAATAATAACATTAATGATAGTAGTGATAAGAAACAATTATGAATGATGGTAGGGAACTTCCACTGTGTAAAGACCATCTGGCTATGAGACTCAGACATGAAATTCTAAAATTAAATCCTCAATCTGTCCCTTTAAGGTTGCTTTGTAGATAATGGATATCTTAATTTTTTAAAAAGAAAAAAGAAAAACCATATCCATTGTACCAAACATAGAGCAGCTCCTGCTGAGAAAACAAAGCCTGTGTGTCTATTTCTTTTCTAAATTGTTCACGTCCCTAAACAAAACAAAGGCTCTGTGAAAGAGCTTATAAGATGATGATAGTAACTCATCAGTCTTTTTTTTTCTTCTGAAATATTTTGATAGGTAAAGCACTATTATGGTTCTGTTACTCCTCATTTCCCCAAAGTGGTGGACAAAAATTTCCCTAAATTCCCTAAACAAGAATTGCTTGTTTTCTTGCTATGGTAAGCCCTTGTGAAAGAAATATTTTTGGGTGGAAGGGGGTAAATCTTTGGTCTGCAACAAATGTATCATTTAAAAACTTATCTTTATGTAGTAATGTAAAATATAAAAGAGAAATCATCTAACTCAGAACCTGGAAAATGATCAGTATTAGTAGATATGTTGTTTTTGTTTTGTTCATTACACCTTGGGTTTAGTTGTTGCTAAGTTTTAGATTCTTTGGCCATGTCAACATGTAGTGGGGACAAAAGGACAAATATCTGATTCTACTTGCATGGGGGACCCTGAGTAGTTGAAGTCATAGAGACAGGTAGCGGATCAGTAGTTAGTGGGGCTGGAGGAGAGGAGGGAATGGAGCGTTATCATTTAATGGGTACAGCGTTTTGATTTGGGAGGATGGGAAGATCTGGAGATGGATGGTGGTGATAATTACAGAACATGAATATACTTTATGCCACTGAACTGTACATTTCAAAAGGATTAATATAGTAAATTTTACCTTACCTACGTTTTACCACCACCACACCACAGAACAGAAAAAATGATGCAAATATTATAACCAGTCATTTTGTTCTCAATTTTGTCTATTCTGTACTCATCTTTGGCTTCTTCGATCAAAAACAAGCTCTTGTAGGAAGCAAATATAAACCGAAATAGTGAATGAGCTTTCCAAACAATTCATTCTGTGCCACAAATTCAGTAGGTAAAGCAACAGAAGTCAAGTCAACCAATTTCCTTATTCGTAGGATATCAAGCTCCCAGTGGGAATGATAAACTCTCCCAGGAAAGTGTCTTCTTCCTCCTCTCTCTCCTCTTTCTGCTTCTTTTTCCTTTTTCTATGAAGACTTTGACTCTTGGAGTTGCTCTGATATCATCCCCTTCATAAGGTCTCCTGAGATTCTATCATGGTGTCTCTGTAGACAGAGTCTGGTTCCTGGGAGCTGTTGACATACTCTGACGTGTTGGTCCATTAGTCAAACCCATAACCCAGCTACATCAAACAAGGTCCAGCGGTCTTTGGAAACCTGATTAAGACTTTTCTGTCCTACAAGTGAACGGGAAAGGGGGGACTTTGCCCTGAAGGAAGAGGAACCATTAGTGGTGTGGTCGAAACTTTGTATTGCCCTTGTCCACCCTCATTTTTTGAAACAAGAAAGGAGGCAGGTAGGCAGGCAAGTAGAAGAAAATATCTTCCCCATGTTCCTGTGCTGGTGAATACCGCTGCAACACTGTGCTCGGTCGTAATCCCTGTACCTTGGCTCCACTCACAGGGTCCAACGCAGGAGTGCCTGGAGGCTGAATGGACATAATAGCCCTTGATAAGGTCTCCGTTCTTTGGTTACCATATTGATGTTCTATGCCCATTTGTTTTCACCTTGCATCACATCTTTCTTCTCTTTCTCAGGGCCTCCCTCATCCTCTGTTGATGACAAATAAAGGGAAAGGTGTTTCCCAAGCAATGCAAGTTCTAGGGGAACATCTTCATGGCCTAATTAGCTGGCTCTTAATTCCAGAGAAACTTGACTGTGTATGTTTCCTAATTAGACCAGGAAAACCTAATGGGGGTGCTGGCACTGCCTCCCCCAGGCAAGCTGTGTACACAAAACAGCTATCATCCAAAGGAAACCATAGCCCTTTCTCTTTGTAATTACTTTACCTAACTTAAGCTTAGTGAAACTTGAACCTTTCACAAGATGAAAGCCTTGCAGTCCCTGCCCAGTTATACATCATGTGTCACATCACAGAAAATTCTCGCGGAGGGTCTGTGTTTAACACTTTAAAGTTGTTAAGATGCTTCCAGTTTTCTTTTCTCTGCCTGTGTGTGTTTCTATATGCAGTAGCCAATGAATTATAGGTACAGATACACACATTTCCTTTCGAAGGAAGAAAAGGAAATTGTTCCTGCAAATGCAAACAAATTCCATTCTTTTTAATGACTCTATGATTTCCCAAACCGAATTGGACCCTGATCCGGGTAGTCAGGCACTTTGCCTCTGGCAGAGGCTACTGTGTGATACATTAGGGCAAGGGAGACGACAGCACCCCCACCCAAAGACAATGGTACCATTTTATATAAAGAGGAAATATCTCTCCCAAGCCCCATGGGTGTTCTAATAGCCTAAAGCATCAGAATTGATTACACTTGGCTTGCTTAATTCCAAATGTCCTTGGTGGTCAACAACAGTCCTGGCTGGTTTGGAATTCTAAACTCCACATCCATAGCTATAGTAGTCGTCGTCTGGATGATAGCAGGAGAAGTTCCAAAAGAGTATGACTCCTAATATTGAATACAAGCCAGTTTGCCACTATCCCCGCAGTCTTCGTGTTATGCGGGGGGTAGTCTCACCCCTTCACACTCAGGAAAGATGCATACTGCAGTGTAGAGACAGAGACCTCCTCCTGTGCTTTCGGAGGAATAGACTTCTCTTGTTGATAGAAGGGCTCTGACCCTCAGGAGACTCTCAAAGTAAACAAATCTCTTCGATGGTTTCTCCCCGCTCTTGGAATAAAGACCAGGATTTCTTGAGGCCCTGCTTGATCTGGCCCATCACCCTCTGCACCCACAACAAGTGTCTCTCTTTCTAGTCTGGGTTGCCCTGATGCTCCGAGTCTTCACTCTTACCTCTCAGCTCGCTGCCTCAGGGTCTTTGCATGGGAGCCGCCTCCTCTAGCCTAGTAACTCCTGCTCATCTTTCAGCTCAAATATTGCTTCCTCAGGGAAGCTGCCCTTCCCAGCTCAGTGGGACCAGCTCAGTGCTCTTCGTTATAAGCACTCATAGTTTACTGGACTTTTCCTTTAGACTACCAATTGATTTATAGTTAGGCTTTCGTTTATTATTTGATTACCATCTGCTTCCACAAGGTAGGAACACTATCTGTCTTTTCTGTGTCTCCAGGGCCTAACATAATGCTTGGTACACAGCTGGTGCCCAATAAATACTTGTTAATGAATGAATAAATGAAAGAGTGAATGAATATAAAGAAAGGACACTTTAGAAAACAACCAACAGGGAAAAGAAAAGACTGAGATTGTTAATAGGTAGGTAAGGGGAGGAATAAGTGCCCTTGGGATCTGGTGATTTTGTAAGTTTGGCATTAGTGTTTTTTGTCACAGGTTTTTAAGGGCCTGCAGAACTTATCCTAAATGCAATGATCCTACCCAGAAGAATTGAGAGCAGGGGCTCCATCAGGTGTTTGTACACTGAGGTTCATGGCAGCATTCTTCACAAGAGCCAAAACGTGGAAACACTCAAATGTCCATTGATGGACAGATACACAAAATGTGGGATATACATAAAATGGAATATTATTCAGCCTTAAAAAGAAATGGCTTCCTGACACAAGCTACACCATGGATGAGTCTTGAAGATGTGCTAAGTGAGATAAACCAGAAACAAAAGGACAACTATTGGATGATTCCACTTACATGAAATTCATAGTAACAGAAAATTAAATGGTGGCTGCCAGGGGCAGAGGGGAGGAATAAATGGGAGTCGTAGTGTTTAATAGATGCAGAGTTGCGGTTTGGGAAGATGAAAAAGTGCTGGAGATGGATGGCGGTGATGGTTGCATAAGGGTATGAATATATTTAATGCCACTGAATGCTTAGAAATGGCTAAAATGGTAAGTTTTGTGTATATTTTACCACAGTTAAAACAAAAGCAAGAAAATGCTAAACACACACACACACACACACACACACCCCTAAGATTCCTTCAAGTTCAGAGTTCGTTTGCTTATAATGAAGGCCCATTGTATCTATATGATTCTGTTTAATCTCACCTGTTTATTACCTTTCATTTTATTGTTTCCATTTTTCAGATATCCAGCTCTTCCTCTTTGCCCTAATGTTGAGAGGTGGCATGAAGGCAAGTGGACATGAAGTGTGTGTGTCTGTGCCTTTTTCTGCAGAGGTAGCTTCTCCTCCGACGCCAAAGTAACGTGGAATATTGGTCTTCACAACAAAATCTCAGCACTCAAGTTGGATCCCCTTTAAACTTCGTGTTTAGGCTGTTTTCAGTTTAGAAACATCCTCTAGGAAAAACCAATACAGCCTTTATTGTTATACTTCTAAAATTTTAAGTTGAACTGGCTCTCTGATCCAATCTATCATTTATCTGTAGACATAAATTATAGTACATGACCCGATTATCGTGTTTAAAGCCAAATCTAGACTTTCCTTAGGGTTATGCACAAAGGAGTATGGCTAGTATTTGAGTCTCTAACATTGGTCCTCAAATGCCGAATGATCATCTTGAATGTGGGTAAAAATCCCCTGTGGGCTTCTAGGACCTCAGCCCTGGAAAGGCTCACCTGGCAAGTTTGGTATGGGATGGTGAAAATCTGGGTCCGAAACGGTCACCTCAGGGCATTTTAATGCAGGTGAACCTCATCACACACTGGAAAAAAAAGAAAACTGGAATGCCTCGCTCGCTACCTTATAGGACAAACCTTTAGAAACTTTAGAAAGCTTTTTAAACAGTCTATCCTTTTGTCTCAGTATTTTGTACTGTACTATGTGTAAGAGGCAAAGGGAGGACCTTGAGATTGCCCTCAATGTGAACACAGTCCTCTATGGGGAGCGATTCCTCACAAATGCTTTTCAGATCTGTAGTCAGCACTTGGCAATTTGGGGAGGTTGCTGATTCTATTGAGAATCCAAGGAAACCATGGATCTTCTCCCTTCCAATATGAACTCACAAAATTATCTGCATTCCCTTCAGAGGGTTCTCGTCCTCTTGAAGCATATCCGTAGACTCCAGGTAAATTATCCTGTTCTTGATCCTCTTTCTCCCAGAGAGGCCCCTTCCTCATTATTAAAGAATCATATAATTTTGTATTAAAGGGGTCTTTAGGGATCATGTAATTCAATCAAATAGTTTGTTTTTTTTTTTTCAATAGTAGAAGAAACAGAGGTCCAGGGAGATTAAGTGACTAATGTCACACTGGATTAAAACTAAGATACCTGGATGTAGCTGAAGGTTCTTCCAACAATGCTCATTCACATTTATTTAGTAGATGTAACTGATGAGAATGTGGTCAAACTGGCCCCATTTAAATTTGTGGAATTTATTATCCCCCCCCCCACAGGGTTTATGGAGTAACACTTTGGAATCCATTGAGGCTGAGCATGTTTTTAAGAGTTTCTCTGAATACAATCCAGTCCTAGAGCATCATTTCAGAACCTGAAGCCCCAGGTCCACGAATCCAAAATGTACCTGCTTTTTATTCCATAATGCTTTCATGTAACTCTCCAGGGTTTGATCAGGATGTTTGGGCATAGAGGGTGCACAGGTAGAAATGGAGGACTAGATTACCCCAAGCCATACGATGTGGGCAGGTTGAGGTGGCCATGGGTTAGGAACTGAAAGAAGGTAAGAGGACAAACTAATAGACCCCACAGCCAAGCCACCTGGCTCCTTCTTGGACACCTGAGAAAAGTAGTTCAGTATAGGGAACAGAATATCAGCTTAAAGGCCCGAATTGGTTCTGTCACTTCCTAGGTCATTCTGGTAATTTTGGTCAAATAAACTTGTGAGCCTCAGTTTGCTAATGTATGAGATGGTAGTAATTAATACCTACTGTGAGTGGCGTTAGGTAAGAGATGACATATATAAGGCCCCTGATATATAATACACAAGCAAAATGTTCATGTGTATGTATGTATGTATGTATGTGTATGTATGTATGGTGTGTGTGTGTGTGTGTGTGTGTGTGTGTTGGGTTCCAAAAGAAAAAGCCAAGACTTTGTATTACAAATTCTTACAACAAAAATAAAACACTAACAACTCTTGGAAACACAAATTTCTACAGTTTTTAAGGGTTATGTGAGTTTGAGTATAAGCATTGCTGCAGTCTTTCCTTCTTGCTTTACTCAAACATCTTGGAAACAACATGAGAGGGAAATCACGTATCTTCAGCTCATCCCCCACCTCTCCGAAAAAGAAAATCAGAATAGTCAAACTAAAAAAATTTTTTTTTGTCAAATCATTCAACGTTCATTAAATGTTTGATTTCTCCAGTAGAAAATGGAGAAAGAATAGTTCCAGCCAACCAAGTGTCTGGTTGGGAAAATAATGTTTCATATAGGAGACAACCAAAGAACAGTACTCAGTGGTATGCAAATCGTCACTAGCTCTCATTTCAGAAGAAATGATCTGAGGGTCTGGGGTTGGCTTAGAAAAGCACGTTGGGAGGCTACCTACGGTTGTGTTTGAAAGTGGGCTTTGGAGGCAGGCAGATGGGGATGTGTCTCTGCTCTACTGCCTGTGTTTTTGTCTAATCACTATATTTTAATCCTTAATTGTCTCATTTTGAAAAGGGGAAAACAACATTTGCTTCTTAGGATGTTGTAAAGATTAAACAAGATAATAGCTACAGAGCACTAAGGATGGGTGCTGGCACATAGTAAAAAATCACTAAACTGGCTGTATGTGTATGTTTCTCATTAAAAATGAATCCTCAGTAAGTGTTGTGGATGCAGAGAAACGGGTTGCGGAAATGTAAACTGGTACAGCCACTTTGGAAAACAGTGTGGCAGTTCTTCAAAATATTAAAGTTACCATATGACCCAGCTATTCCACTTCAAGAGAAATGAAAACATACATACACACAAAAACTTGTCCACAAATATTCAGAACAACATTATTCATAATAGCCAAAAAGTGGACACAACCCCCATGTCCATCAACTGATGAGTGGATAAACACAATGTGTTGTATCTACACAGTGGAGTATTATTCAGCAACACAAAAGAATGAAGTACGGGGGCGCTTGGGTGGCTCAGTCAGTCAAGCCTCTGACTTCGGCTCAGGTCATGATCTTGCAGTTCGTGAGTTCAAGTCTGCGTTGGTCTTGTTGCTGTCAGCACAGAGCCCGTTTCGGACCCTCTGTCCCCGCCTCTCTCTCTGGCCCTCCCCCATTTGCGCTCTCTTTGTCAAAAATAAATAAAACATTTCAAAAGGATGAAGTACTGATCCATGCTAAAACATACGTGAATTCTGAAAGCTTAGTAAAAGAAGCCAGTCACAAAAGACCATACTTTATAGGATTCCATTATTGTGAAATGTCCAGAATAGGCAAATCATCCACAGAGACCAAAAGTGGACTCATGGCTGCCAGGGGATGAGGTGGGTGGTTGGGGAGAAGGGGGCAGGGGAAAGAGAGCAACTGCTGATAGATTTGAGGTTTCTTTTTGGGGTGATGAAATGTTCTGAAATTAGTGATGGTGGCACAGCATTGCAAATGTATGAAATGCCACTTTAAATGAATTGTACACTTTATATGAGTGAACTATACAGTATGCGAAATATATCTCAATAAACCTGCAAAAAAAAAGAGGTGAAGCTTAAAAGAATGCGGCACTTGAACAGGTAGAAGGAGCAAGAGGGCAAAGCAGACAAGAAGTGGACAGTGTCATCTAAGCATGTGAGCTTTGGTTTGAGAGAATATTTTCAACTGAAGGATTGTGGGAGGGGGTGTGCCAAGGTGGGCCATTTAAGACCAGGTTGAAAGTTAACTTTAGAGGCTGTCTGAGGGCCCTTGGGGTGGTAGGAAGGTCAGTGAAGATAGCGTTTTTCAGATTTATCAGAATGTAGTATGGATTGGATGGAGCGGGGAAGAAAAATCAGAGGCAGGGGAGCTCTGGAAGCTTCTGACAGAAAAGGAGACACTTTCGTGGGTGTTTGTGTTTGGGCTTAGGTTGGGTCTGCAGTGAATGGTCTTGTCGAGAGCAAAGGGACCATGAGGATCACGACTGCAGTGTGGGGGGCTGGCATCTGATCAGCTGTCAATGCTGGGTGATGGGCGGGACAGCCCCATTTGGGCTGCTTGGTGAACGTGATCCCCCCCCGCCCCCCACATCCTCCCTGACAGAGCATTCTGCTTTCTGTGAAAATTGTCCTAGGGGTAGGAAGATCCTCATTCTCGGTACAGAACAAACACAAATATGATATTTCATATCTTCTCTGCCATTTTCACCCTTCCCTGTAATTGGAAACTCTTGCCCCCAGTCTCACCTGTAGGAGTCTGTCTTCAAATGCAGAATTCTCTTCCCCTCCTCACCAAACCCTCCCTGTCTGTCTTCTTTTCCCCCCTTCAAATTTTCGCAATGTTTTATTTTATGTGTCAGTTCTTTTGATTAACGATGGTAAAAAAAAAAAAAAGTAGGGGAGAAGAGGGAGAGGATTCTTCTGTTTCATTAGTTTCTGATAAAATGTGCAGTTTTTAAAGGCTTCTTTCATAAATCTACACACTTTTCTGTTTAACAGCCTGCAATTTACCTCTCTCTTCCAGGCTTTGGTTTTGTGCTCAGAGGCACGGAGACCTTGAGCACCTCTACATGGTGTCTTAACTAGCCTCCAGCGGATTCCGAGGGTTGAGCCTCTCTTTGCCCTTCAGCTCACTATTAACCATTCTCTCCTTATTCCTGGATTTTGCCCTTTTCCCTCAAGTTCACGGTTGCAGATTTTCTCTCGGGAGTCACCCTCAATTATAATATCAAACCTGATTCTTGTGGTGATCTAGCTGCCCACCACCTCGGCTCCCACGCCCAGACTGTCACCTGGTATATGAGACTGGATGAACTCTCTCCTCCTCCCTGGTAGACACCCACACAAGTTGTACCGAGGAGGAGTCATTTGTAAAGCATCGCTTTATATCACCTTCCCTGTGGCACCGCAGTGTTTCCTAGGAAGAACCCCAGAGAGTCTTTGTTGTTCTAATTACTATTGTTGTCTTAACAACTCACGTTATTGCTTAGTGGCTAGGTGTAAGCATATTTCTTTAAGATTTAAACTAAAGGTGTTTAGATGACTGGGCTTTGAAACCTGAAGGCTTTTTTATTTTTGTAAGTTATTTCCCCCTAAGAAACATACAACATGGGCTGTTGAGATTTTAGGAAGAGGTAAAGGGGCTTTTGGCTGCTAGCGCTTAGGCAGGGAAGTCGTAATAGAGGCTACCTTGGGCTTCTTGGATAGTTCTCTTTATTCTATGGGGGGACTTTTCCACTCTTTTCCCTTCCTTCCTTCCTTCCTTCCTTCCTTCCTTCCTTCCTTCCTTCCTTCCTTCCTTCCTTCCTTCCTTCCTTCCTCCCCTTTCATCTTCTTAGTAGTGTGACAGTTGCTTCTAATTTCCTTTCAACTTGGGAGTAAAAGTGTCGTTAATCATCCTTAGGCATTCATTCTTATCTTCCTAACTGCCCATCCCCAGTCCCCATCCGCTGTGTCCAGACTTTACTCACTCTTCAAGTCCTTAAAGTGAGTTGAAAAACCAGCCTCTGCATTTGACTGTGAGCCTTTACAAATACCATACTTCTTTCCAGAAATATCCATTACTACTTCATAGCCCAGCAGAGCAGCTCAGCCCTAAACCACCCTGAAGGTTTCTTTCCATCCATCTGTTATTCCAGATATATACAAAATATTCAGGACTTCCTTGGAGTTCTTTAGGGCCTGAGAACATTCTGGAGATCTTGAACTTGCCAGTTGGGGCCAGTACATCATCTATCGCAGTCATGAGCATGACGTGGCTCCTGTAGTCAATTAGATGTCTGGGCTCCTGGGACTGACAGTGTTCTCAGAGCCCCTGACCCAGGACAGCTTCCTCCACACCAGCTCACCCTGGCCCCTGGGCTCTGAGGCTATTGCTGGCCCCTCATCTCTCATTCATTCATCATTTAGTCTTCTATTGATTCATTCCTCTAGCAGGTCCATGATTAGTTGGAGGCCCCCGAGAAGCTGTGAGGTGTATAAACATAAAACCTGAGTTGCAGTCTTAGGATGTTGCCTATTCCAAGCATGTCTCTTAGGATCCCCGGGAAAGAAAAGATCATGGATTTAGGCTGAATATCATTTCCCTACCATACATTAACAATGGTTCTGTTTATCTGTCTCTTGTTAAGCCTAATCCTGTGCCAGTTGGTTAGAGACCTTAGTAGAAGGAAGCCTGCATACAACCTGGTCTTTTTGTGGGAAATGGTCTCTAATTGAGGAGAGTTTTCCCTGCAGGGATATACATGGACTCTGACTCTTAATTTACTTCGGGGGCCTTTGTTGCTGTCAACTTTGACCAGTCTTTCAACGTCATCTGTGAGAACGCACTCCAGGAATCCTGAACACCTACACTTCTGGGTGACAAGGGAGATAGCTGCCTGGGGGCCGCCTTGCTCTGGCCCTGCCTTTCCAGGCTCTCGCTCAGCTACTCAGCCGTGAAGGGGGATGTCCCCATCCCCTGGCCTCTTCCTGACAACAGAAGAGTTTCAGATCCTGACAACAGAAGAGTTTCAGATCCTTGCAAAGCCTTGTACTCTGGTCACTGTCGTTGGCATTGCTCTTCTGGATTGTGAAAGGGCCTCTTGTTTGATAACTTCAGGGGGAACCTGGGCTTCTTCACACTGACTCTGTAAGGAAGCTATACAGAGATCCAAGATGCCATCAACTATAAAACATACCATTATTTTATGTCTCACAAGAAAAAAGAAGGCAGCCAAACTATGACTACTGTTGATGTTAAGACCAACCTTAAAAATTTTTGTTTCAAGTGTTTATTTATTTTTGAGAGAGAAAGAAACAGAACAGGAGCGGGGGAGGGGCAGAGAGAGAAGGAGACACAGAATCTGAAGCAGGCTCCAGGCTCCGAGCTGTCAGCACAGAGCCTGATGCGGGGCTCAAACCCATGAACTGTGAGATCATGACCTGAGCTGAAGTCGGACACTTAACTGACTGAGCCACCCAGGTGCCTCAGAACCATCCTATTTAAAAATGCATATTTTAAGAATCAACGAAGTATGCAGCACAGTGGTTACGTGTACGTTCCTTGGAGTCAGACGGCTTGGATTTGAATCTCAACTCTGTTATTTAATGTTTGACCTTGGGCAAACTGTTTAACTTCTCCGTGCCTCAGTTTCCTCATCTGTTGGGATGAAAATAATAGCATATACTTGGCAAACATCGAGGATTAAATAAGTGACTGCATGTAAAACACTTAACATGATAGCTAGAGTATAATAAAGGCTCAATAAATGTCAACAACTTTTAGTTGAATGCTAATAAAGAAGAATAGTGAATAGCTACCATTACTGAGCAATTATTATGCACCAGGTGTGGTGCCAACTATTTTATATGGATTATCTTGATTTGTGACCACCACAGTAACCCCAGAAGGAAGATGCTGTGTTTACGCCTACTTGCCAGAGGAAAAGCAGAGGCCAAAGGAGGTTATAGGGTACCTGTATCTTAAACTCTGGGAACTCCCCTCCCCTGTCTTCTTTGTTTAACATTTTACTTTTAACATACAATTTTGTTTCTCATTTCCTTTTAATCCAAAACAAATTTACCATAAAGGTAATGATGCTTGGGCATCAAGATCCCTCATTTATATAGGCTCTTCCTCAAGACCTATGAGCCCTAGCAGAGTATTTGCAGAGCACTCCGAGGGGCAGACAGGAGGCAGAGATAGTCGGCCAGGGCCCACAGAGAGATGGGAGTCCCGCAGAATGGAAAGGGTGGCAAAATGCCAGGTAGCTAGAATGCAACTATTGCTGACTTGTCCCGATATTCTCTATGTGAATGTCCCTCTCTCTCTGCATGGCCGGCCAGCCTTCTAAAAGAGCAGAGCTGCTCACTGGCTATCTTGTTCTCTTCTGTATTGTGACTCCTCCAATGGTGACCCCACCAAACAGAAGAAAATATCCACAGTATCGTGGCGAGGATGTATGCAGGAAAATACTAACAAGAAAAGAAATAAAACAGCATGGGAAGCCAATAAATTTTATGCTTTTATCCACTGACAAAGAAACAGCCATTTGCAAATGGATTTTCTAAAAGTAAATAAAAGCTGGTTTTAGAAATTTTAGGTTGAAGATTGCTCATTCTTTTTATTAAGAGAGACTTAGAATTTTAAGAGAGACTTTTAGAATAACTGTTGCTTAGACTTTTAACTTAAAAACATTTTAGCATGAGGCACCTGGGTGGCTCAGTCAGTTGAACATCCGACTCTTGATTTTGGCTTAGGTCAGGATCCCAGAGTCATGGGATTGAGCCCCATTTTGGGCTCTTGGGGCCTGCTTGGGATTCTCTGTCTCTCTTTTCCCCCTGCTTGCAATCTCTCCTTCTCAAAAAAAAAAAAAAAAAAAGAAAGAAAGAAAAAAAGAAAAAAGAAGGAAAAAAAGAAAAAAGAAAAAAATTAACACTTTTAGTTGACTGATTCTGATTGTCAATTTTTTTAGGTAAAAAAAATTTTTTTTTTAAATAATTCCCTCTACTGACTTTGAGATGGATGTATTCTTTTCCATTGTCCTGGAGTGGCACTGAAAAAAAAAAAAAGATTTGATCTCACTATCATTCTATCATTAGACCATTGGATCCAAATAACCATTTCATCTGTTTCACAAATAATCACCAAAAACTACACAGTCACTAAGACCTTATCAGTGTTCGGGTTTTTTTGTCCACCTGGTGCAGAGTTGGCAAGTTCAACGAACAAAGAAAAGCACCTTGGGAGAAGTAAACAGGGCTATTTACTTTGTACTGTGGCCCGGTTAAAGTAGCCGAGTAGAGACGGATATTTACTGCCATTGACTTGGAACAGACGATGTGCCACATTGAGCTCTGTGGACTCTACTGGGGCTAGCTTGGCCACCCCATCTCCCTAGAAGGTGAGGGTTATTATTCTCCTTTTTCAGAAGAAAAATCTCAAGCTCAGAGCTGTTAAGTAAACTCTTTGGTATTTCATTGCGTTTCAGGCATCATCTGTGCTAAGGTCCACGGTGATTTTATGTCCCACTAAGAAAGCAAGAAATATTCTCACAACTGTAGCACAGTGGCTTTTTATGTCTCAGTGCCTTTACTGTGTTCTTATTGGTAAGGCTCTCGAACTTATTTTGGCATTGATTTCTCTCCTATGTGTCTCTTGTGCATGTGTGAAATGAAATAAACTGGTGAAGGTATTTATAAGACTTCACATTCAAAATGTGGCTTTTATGAATGACTTTCCAACTTGGAGTCAGGGATGTTCACATTTTGCTGCACAGGCTCATCTTCTATGCCATCAGAAATGTTGGTGACATAGCATTTCCTGAAAGACCACTCACTATTGTCTCTGGGGTCCTCTTCTGAGCCATCCCATAAGTTCTATTCCTGTGTACAAGCAGCGACAACTAGGGGCAACCACTGCTGGCCGACAGTGATTGTGAGATGTGTTCTGATTTTAGAAATATTAAAATGTGAGTAAATGTATGTCTTCAGGTTCCAACTGAGGTCTGTGTCTCTTTGAGGCCAGACACAAAGGAGGCTTTTGTCCTCTGGTTCCAGAAGTCGAAGCTTCACAGCAAAAGGCAGGAGCAGGTGTTGGATTTGAGTTGTACTCCAACTTCTTCGGCTCTGTGCCTCTCATCCACTGCTAATGTCTCCTGCGTGTCTTCCAAACCTCTAATGAAGGCAGGCTGGTGGACCTTTGGGGCAAAGGGAAAATTCAAACCACCTCGTAAAGGCCTTGTTCTGGTCTAGTTCTGGTGTCACAATGCCTGATGATATCTGCAGAAGTTCCCTGGAAGCGTACAATTCCGTAAACGTTGGAATTGCCAGAGTCTGAAGATATTGCTGTTTGATTCTGTGCAGGGAGGTTGGTTAAGGACATCGTGAAGCATTCCAGGTGAGGATGACAGTCGTGCAGAGGAGCTAACCGTACCGAACCTCCCCGGGATGTTTTCATTGTTGTATCCATAGCACCACCTGTAGAGAGGTGGGGCTGAAAACTACCACAGTCTGCTGTGGAAAAAAAGCCTCATGTCTACAGGTTTTAGGGGGAGAATCTGCATCATCACAACTCAATCTTAACACGGAATTCAGTCGGCCTGGAGAGATGACCCCTTTGTCTAAACCTGGAAAGACAAATCATGCCAAGGAAGGTCACCCAAGACACTCGTGTTTTGTGCATGAAAGTACATCAGTACATAGTTTCCACGTTGCCCCTTTCCATTTTCTTTGAGCACTGGAGTTTGTTTACTTGATTGTTTCGTATTTTGGCAGCTAGGGACCACGCTATTTCTTTTCTGTTTGTTTCTCCAACTCTTCTTACAGTTTAACAAGTCAAATACAAAACTCGGGGGAGTTAATAAGGCTCTTGATGGTGCTGTGCATAGCATCACGTTATTGATTGGAAATACTGCATTGGAATGCCATAGAAGAGCCCCAAACCAAAAATTTCAGATGCCTGAAGCTTCGAGCTTTCCAATTAGGCTGAAAGTTTCCCTTGATAACCAGTAGTGCTGAAGCTTTTAATATTGTTTAGCTGTATCGGTTACCGGCAACATTTGCTGGCTGTGAAGACCAGCAGATCGCTTGGTGTTAGCGAGGTAGCTCATCTGACTCCACTGCACACTTTCTGATCAAATATTCTATCTGGGAAAAAAAAAAACCATCTTCGGTTTAACGTAAACTGATCATAATTGGGAGCAAATGCTTCTTTTCCTTCTTCAATGCTATCTGCTGCGGTGCAGTCTATTTTGCATCCAAAGATACATTTGAAAGTCGAAATCCCTTAGAGCTAAATATTCTAAACTGACAGAAGAATTTCTAGTGGCACACCAGCCCAGAGCCATGTTTTTATGAGGACATCACTTTCTATTTCCAAGCTTCAGCATGCACTCTTGCTTCCTTATTGCTGGGAGCAATGCCACATCAACTTGCCTCCCTCTCAGCCTTTAATGTTTTTTTAATGGAGTCCAGTTTTCCACCTAAGTTATGGTTAGCTTTCTGACAAACCATCAGACGCCTAAGTAACCATAATGGAGGTGGCCAGCTGTGACATGGGGAAAAGGCAATGGTAAACTTTTATGCCTTTAAACAAAACCATATTACAATCATTCATTTTTACCTGGCCTCCGGGTTTGCCATAAAGGCTAAAAGGGGCTTAAGAAAACATTTTAAAAATTAATATGTGATATGAAGTCTTTTCTTGTAAGCCACGAGCTAAAGCAATCATTTCTAAATGTGGCTGGCGTGGTGAGAGTGCCGCCTGAACAGAAGAGCAGCATTGCTGTGGTTTTTTTTCTCAAGCATAAAATTGCTCGGGTGGCAATAAAGTTAGTTATCTAATGAAATAAAGCAAGTGTGTTTTGCAGGTAGCCGGTCGTCCAGAGGGACTGAAGAAAAGAATTGTAAATTTAAATGAATGATGGATCCTTGGAGATACACATTTATCAGGGAATCTGGGCACTTCTCTGTGAAAGGAAGAGTATGTGGTCTTGAAAGTCGGCACTGTCAATGGTTTTAACTATACAATTCGGAAAACATTTGCAGAATGCTTGATAATTAAATATGCCCTCAGCTGAGAAATAATGCCCCAGGTTGTCCTGCTGGTAAGTAAAAGGTAAGTGTTCTCACTCTACCTGGGTTTTAAGATCTCTGCTTGGAAGCGTGTGAGTGTTCTGAGACACTAGTTGTGAGGGTGTGCAGTCTATACAATAATATGAGTAAGCGCCGTGGCTACGAAACAGGCAGAAGCCATTCAGGTTGTTGGCGCTCAGTATCTTTACCTCCCCTTCGAGTCCTTCCCTTCCACATTAGCTTGCTCTCAACCATCACATTCCTTTACTTTTATTTCACTAATCATTGCCTGAAAGGATTCCCTTCACTGGTTTGCTCGTTGGTGGATGCCTGTGCCTGGCGGAAAATAAACTCGAGAGCAGGAAGTTATCCGTCCCCTTCACCATTGATTCCCCAGCTCCTAGGAGCAGTGTCTGGCACATCCTAAGTCTTCAAAAAGTAGTGGCCGAACGCACGAATCTGCCAACAAACGGACGTACCAATGAATGGATGAATGAACATCCTGCATTCATCCTGCAGGATGTTCACTACGATCTAGCTGCAAAGAGACGTATAGAACACTGGATCCCTCAGATGCTTGGTATAAGACACGGACATATGTAGAGTCGAAAATGTAGCCCAGGTAGGTCAGGAGTCGTCTTTATACTTGAAACAATATCGCCTCCACTTCTGGCACAGCATCTGACATCTTCTAATACTATTGAAGGTTTCTTAATGGGGAGATCTGGGGGAGATGGCTGGGTGTTTCAATTCATCCCAGCTAGAAGATGGGGGATATGCTAGCAGGGAGGTCCTCTCGAAACGTCCAGCCATGGATGTCCCGGGGATAGAGCCATAATCACACGCTACCTGGACTGACAGGGACTCTCCTGGGTGTTCTATTAGCTTGAAATTCCTCAACAAAGACTTCTTCCTTGCACAAAGAAAAGTATTTTACCGCCTTGTTGATATTTTGGGTGCTCTCGGTTAAACACAACGTCTTTCACATAAGTTAATACTCTCCTTGCTGAAAGAACCAGTTTAGTTTGGCTGACGGAGCTTGAGTTTCATTAGAAAGATTAGTGACTTAAAAAAAATTCTTCTTTCAATTTGATGCATTTTACAGGAAGGGGCCTAGTTTGATGTTGCCCACCTTAACTTGTCATCCAAATTGCCCTGGAGGAGCAGTTTTTAATCAGATACATTTTTATCCATGCCTTCTGAAGTGGCTTTTTATTTTATTTTATTTTTTCCAGGAGGGTAGAGTAACATGGAAAGCAGCTTTTATTCACTCCAAGGACAACTAACTCACATACAACCAAGGGCAGAATTAGTCTCTGGGTGTGTTTATTAGCCTAAGGGTGTCTTGGGTGCACGCGTGTATCTCACTCAGGAACCTCTTTAAAAATAATTACCTTGTGATTAGTTTCTGATGCCAATGGTATATTTTCATGTTAAAAGTCTGAGGTCTTTATTTCCTTGAGACAGACAACGAACTTCTTTCCACCTTGTTCCTGGCTGCTTTAATATAGGCACGTGCACCCGGGCACACATGCCTGTGGACGGGCCCCTGCAAATGGTAGCTGTTGCATTAAAACAGTTTCTCTTCATATTATAATTCCAGTCCAGTCAAATTAGAAATATTTACTCAACCTTCTTTGTTTATATCTACGATATATGTTCTATACCAGCTGGTGTATAAATGGAAAAAGGGCGTTGATGTTTTTCTTACAGATTCTGTCTAATGCTCCTGTTGACTGTGTCCTACCGAAGCAAAGCATCTGGAAGATGAGGTTACAAGTTTCACCAAATGTGGGGAGCCCAGATAGAGACACAAGAGTGTGCTTCTCAGCCCAAGCTCATTATTAAAATTTTGGTCGTGTTCGAAGACTTTTCAGAAATGGCTTTTGGGAAAATTTTGTGTCCAGTACTTAATCACTAACCATGGCATCTCTCTGTCATCGCTTCAAGAGGCTGGTGCGTAATGTATGGATAATGGCAACGACTGCATTGTCATCCACATATGAAAAAGCCATAATCAATGGCTTTGATGTCATAAAGCCACAGCCCACCAATTTGATGTCAGCGTGATGGATTAGGAATTGTCAGGCTACAGTTATTGGCTTTTAAAAAATAAGGAGTGAATGAAATCTAGTTCTAGGGTGGGACATATATGTTAATAGACTTTTTTTTTTTTTTTTAGAAAAAAGTTAATGTAAATCCCCACTGTTGGAGTTATTTTAAGTAATTTATACATGTTTTCCAAAATAAAAGTGCATGGAAAAGAAAGGCATGCTGTGTAAGCTGGTAGGGTCAATATCTAGAGTTCTCATAGGTATGGCTTTCTTGAATTTGTCACTAAAGCTTTGCATTATGCTTGCACCCCAGGAAAGGGTGGGGTGAGAGAAGGGAGAACCTGGGAGGCCGAAGGGTGGGAACAGGAATATGGCCAAACGGGAGTCTCATCTGTAAACTGGGGAAGAAAGGGTTCCCTTAAGAGTTTGCGCGTAACATTTAACTGGTGCGTTTGTATAACATCTTGACTTAATAGAGACTAGCAAAAGGAGAAGAAAAGAAAACTGAAGGAAGAAATCCGCAGCAGGACAATAAAAAGTATCCTCCTCACATCCACCGCCCTAGGGGTTTTTCCTTTGCGCCTCAGAGCTTATCCCACTGAAACTCATCAATTTTTGCTTTTATGCTGGAAATGCCCGAACACTTTTAAGGCTTCACAGCCACCCCTTGGGGTGAGAAGGTTTCACAATGCTCGCTGAGCCTCGTGGTGTGTCCCCGGGGAAGGCCAAGGGGCCACAGGGTAGGGGAGAGAGGCCTTCTTTCTCTTCCTAGTGCCCTCCTCCCCGCCAGCCTGCGAACAAAGGACAGAACCTCAAAGCTCCAGCCCCAACGCGTGACCTCGGGGCCCAAGGCAAAACATTTTATCTCTGGGTCCTAGTGACATAAGGTCCTCAGGCTCTGCAATTGTGGTTTATGATGTGACTAGAAACCTTTGATGGAATTACTATTGCCTTCTATTTCTCTGCCCGGCCATTTATTATTCTGTATATTTTCGAGAGCTGTGGGAAACTTTCATAACCAAGCCTAAGCCAGGCGAAAACTTGTTCTATTTGGAATTTGTAATGAAGTCAAAACATGGCCTGGATTTTCTGAAAGGCTTCTTTGGCTGCCTGCAACAGCCCCAGGGCACAATCAGACAGGGATGGAGAAGGCCTGGGAGCAGATTTTGTTACCAAGAATAGGACAGAACAATATTTGCCTCCGAAACGCTAGGCCTCCTATTTACCTTCTCAGCTGGAAGAAGTGAGAGATAAATGCATATTTCACATGAAGTGCAAATACCAATTCTTTCATTTCTAATTTTCAGGATTCTTTTTTTCTTAACTCCCTCTTAAACAAAAGGCTAGGGAGATTTTTTTTTTTTTTTTTTTTTTTTTTAGCATTGTTGATTTCCTGACCTAAGGGAAGAAATTCTTTGTTTGGGAACTTTTGACCCCCCCCTCCCCACCCAAGAGCTGTTACTTTGCCTGAAATGCAAGTGTGAATTAAAATTGTGAGACATTTAAAGTGGCGGGTTTCGAGAATGCTTTCTTTTGTGGACTGTGCCATGCTGGTGAGTGTGGGGTCACAGAGAATGACGGAAAAACCAAGTTTTGCTCTGTTGGGAGGGAAAACTTCTCCTAATTTTCGGAAGCTCTCAAAAACTATTTCCCGCCTTAAACCTGTTCCCACTACAGGAGCTTCAGTCCCTAACACAAGGGGTAAATCGGAAGATGGTTAGTCCCTAATTTTTATTTAAGTCAAAGGTTAATAGTAAAGGGGGGTT
Source organism: Neofelis nebulosa (assembly GCF_028018385.1). Classification (NCBI taxonomy): domain Eukaryota; kingdom Metazoa; phylum Chordata; class Mammalia; order Carnivora; family Felidae; genus Neofelis; species Neofelis nebulosa. Next base: position 45,600,328 of record NC_080792.1, on the reverse strand, counting down.
GGGTCCCACACTGTTTCAAGTTAATGATTATTTTCCGCCATCAGGTAAAGAATTTCCTAAGGCCCTTATTTCACTGCTGAAAGCGGAGTAAGAGAACTCAGATTCGCGCCCGGGGCCTGAATAAAGGAATAAAAACAGCACAACATTTGCATCTACTTAACAGTCTCAGTTTTAAGAGCCCCTCACAGTAAGAGGGGAAAACCGTATCTGGAGGTTAAATGAAGCTCTTCTGAGATATTTGCCAAAACACAATTCAGAGAAAGATAATCATTGTCAGAAATGACCTAGGAATTTGAGGCCTTCTAATCGAAAGCACAAAGCTCAGAAAGGTGCATTCTCTTGCTTCTCTGCCTGCCTGGATATCAATGAACATCAGCTAAAGGTGGCTGAAGAACCAATTTCATGCATCTACTGTACGAGGAAATGAACTGAGCCAAGGGCAAAAATAAAATTATACAAATGTTATTATAGACTAGCCTGCTTCTGTCCTAGTTTAATTCAAATTTTAGTGCTGCAGGCTTTGCTTCCGGCAGTAGCCTTCCTGAATAAATCAACATTTGCTTACATCTAAATTATTAGGGGGAGCATGTGACTTTGTTTATTGTATAAATTATACGCAAGGTTAAAGCATTAACTGTTCAACTGGTTTTGTTCAGTCACCCCATCAACTCGCCCCCAAATCATCTCTCCCTCCAGTAGCAAATAAAAATCTGACATTACTAATTTTTTTTTTTTTAATAGACAAACCAAATAACAAAAGCCACAAAGCACTGTGAACCTGAGGTCTTGGGCAGGAGCACTGCTAGAGGTAAGGTGGAAGAGAGTCTTAGTGTTTAGGAAAAAGAAAGAAGGAGCCCAGGTCTAAGAAATTGTTCGTGCGAGCTCTCATCTGGTGTCTGCGCAAAATGAAATTGTGACTTGGTAAATAATCAGGTAAGTTGATTAAGACGGTCAACCAAATGGGGCCATTTAATACAAACCTAAAGAAAGCCTTTTGGCCAGGATTTCAGTGGGCAAGGAATTTCAAACTATACGGCAACGGCAACGTTGGCCCCAAACACTTTTATCGCTTTTATCTGTTACAAAAGAAAGCTAAACATAGACCCTCTGGAAAACGCACTTACCAACAATTTTTTTGTTTGTTTGTTTGGTCTTTACACATCACTGTGAGTGACTTCCCAAAAGCCTACCTGCACGTGTCTGGCAAATAAGTACAGGGCTTTGATAACTAGACAACTGGCCTTTCCACGTATTTAGACAAATCAGATATCAGATGTGTCCTACTTTGAGACCATCCAATTAACATAAATATCAAGGGCTCAAAGTAGACCAATCAGCTATTTGCTTTATCAAAAGTTGTTATTTTATCATCCATAGTAGGCTTCTTTTAGTCTTTGACCTTTTCCATGGTGACAGCTCAATTTACAAGATTGTAAATTGAATTCAGTTGAAAATACTGAATTCAGTCTTTTCCAAGAATATAGTTACGTGTCTACCTATGTATGTATTTCTTTCTCAAAACTCTTCTGATAAACACTGTAGGTCAGATTTTTGTACAGAATCTTCCTCTCCAACAAATGATTCCAATCTAAGATGTGCCCAAGAGGAGAATCAATTTCCCTTTCAACCTCTTTTGATTCTCTCTGCGGCCTAGATTGGGTTTTAAGATCTTGGACGGTGATTCTCCAAACGTTATTAATGTGCCACCTGCAACAGAATCACCCAAGAGCGGAGCCCAGGAATCTGCACTGTAACCAGCTTCCATGTGATTGTGTTGTCAAGGAGCTAACACGTGAGAACTACTTTTGCAGACTCTGATATGGAAGTGAACTGTGTAGCTCTAGCTACTCTTTACCTCATGTGCTTGTCTTCTATTCATGGTGTTCTGGAGCCTAGCCCGAACTAAAACAGGCTCCGAACCAAAAAGGTCTTCCAATCCCTGCCTAGTACTTTTTGGCCAATGGAGGGTATCTTTGGAACATACTCACTTGAGTCCATGGTAAATCCTGATTTGTAGTGAGATGGTGCACTGGGGAAAAATCATCACATATGACGACAATTCTATTTAAAATAATTTATCAAACGTAGAAGTAAATTGCTGGCCACCCAATTGGTATTAAGAAATAGCTTTTTGATAGCAGCCTATCCGCGTGGAAAAAACAGAGACTTTGGAATCAGAGAAGTCTGGTTTCAAATCAGTTTCATTGTTCGTTCTCATGGGGTATTGGGTAAAAACTTGAACGTTTCTGAGCTCAGTTTCCCTGTCTGCGATATGGGAATAATTAGTGGAAACGTGGTGGGTTTGAAAGAAAAATAACTAATGTGTAAGGAATGTTTGGGATATGGTAGGTGCTGAATTGATCATAATTATTTACCATTTACAAATAGCTATTGAATCCACAAATTGTATGTAGAAGGTTAAACCTTAAAGTGCAAAGAGGTTGCTGCTGAGGAAAATTGGGGAGTGCCTGGTGTGCAGAGTTAGGTTGGCCTGAGCCTGAAAACTGCTCACTTCCTGCCCAAGCCTAGAGCCTGCAAACCTCTCCCAGAGTTCCCTGGGTGAGAAGACAGAGAAAAAGTATGCATAGGGATTATAGAGGGAAGCCATCCAGATAACTATTACAGCTGGTATTTTCACGGAGACTGTGTTGGAAGATGGCAGATTTACCTGGAAAATCATGTGTCGAAGTCTTCGAATATGAAGTGAGAACTTTGGGCCGCTGGCGACAGAGGAACTAATAATTATCTAGAATTGGTGTCAAAGTTTCCATAAAACAGATATAACAGAGTAGCATACAGAAAAGCCTCTGCAGGTGAAACAGACTTCATTTGACGAAATGAGAAGAGAACGCAGGGAAAAACATAAAAGACCTCGCTTAGGGTCGCACTAGTTCCCTAATTGAGCTCTACCAAATGACAGGAACAATAATGGTGATAAAGACAACAATTTTCTAGTGGCCTAATCTGGCAGAGCAGGTAATGGTAGTCCTCATAGAATGATATCATACGTTTCATTCCTGCTTGGAGATGTTGTACTTTAAGTTTTCAAGTGTGTTATATCATTTAATTATCATCTCAGGCCTGTGTAGTTGGTTTTATTCTGAGCCTCATGGTCCTTCAAATATCTTGGGAAATGATTATATCTTGAGTCATGGAAAATACCAACGGAATCTTATATTGTATGTGAAATATGCCTCTCTAGCAGAGATTTGTTGTTTATCCACTACTCATTTACTATTTTTAAGGTAAAATGATATCCCAAATCCCCTTTGGGAAACCACCCACTCTCAGGCCACGAGATTTAAAAGGCATCAAGTCCAACCATCACATGGGAGGTGGGTGCTGATTGGTGTAAGCAAATCGGCATTCTATGTTCTTACAGCAGTGGGTTCACTAAATGTCTTTGTGACCCAATCAGAGCCACGCACAATGAGACTCTTATTTTTTCCCAAGGGACTTGAACCTGGCAGCATGTAGGCTGGTGCTGCTCTTGCCATCTTGCCACCGCATGTAGACCAAGAATAAAGCCAGTGAATGGAGGACAGAAAATGGGTCTTGGGGACGTCAGTGGAGCCCAAACCAAACCATTCCTGAAGAGAGTCCCATACTGGACTTTTTACTTAAGTGAGCCCATAAACTCCCCTATGAGTTAAACCAATTTTGGTAAAGTGTGTTTTCATTTTCTTTAAAAAAAATTTTTTTTATTACATTTCTTTATTTTTGAGAGGCAGAGAGAGACAGAGCATGAGTGAGGGAGGGGCAGAGAGAGAGGGAGACACAAAATTCGAAGCAGGGTCAAGGCTCTGAGCTGTCAGCCCAGAGCCCGACATGGGGCTCAAACCCATGAACCAAGAGATCATGACCTGAGCCAAAGTCGGACACTCAGCCGACTGAGCCACCCAAGCGCCCAAAGTGTGTTTTCATTTTCAACAGAGGAGAGTCCTAATTGAGGAAGGACTTCTTGCTACCACACTAGGACATGGGGTGTTGTAGATGGAGCTTGTCTATTAGGTGGCTATTATGCAAAATGAGGACAGAGAAGAAAACTGGCAAACTATGGGCAGTTTTATACTCTGAGAAAATATAAAGACAATACCCCCAACATAGGGTGGAGTCTGCAGGGCTGCCAGTTACCTACTCTGATATTTGTTCTTTCTTCTTAAACTTTTGATTGTAGCTAGACACAAGACCATTTTTTTAAATTGACGTGTAGCTGACGTACAATATTGTATTAGTTTTAGGTATACAACATAGTGCCTCAACATTTATTTTACATTACCAAGTGATCACCATGATAAATCTAGCTATAATCTGTCACCATACAAAATTGTTACTTTATTATTAACAATACAGTTTTAGGCTGTCCATTATATCCCCAGGACTTACTTATTTTATAACTGGAAGTTTGTACTTATCATCCCCATCTGCTATTTTGCACAGCTCCCCACATTCCCCTCTGGCAATTGCCAGGTTGTTCTCTGTATCTATGGGTCTATTTCTCTTCTGTTTTGTCCTGTAGACTTCACACAGGAATGAAATCATGTCTTTCTCTGTCTGACTTATTTCACTTAATACGATACCTTCTAGGTCCACCAATGTTATTATTTTTTATGGCTGTGTAATATTCCATTGTATGTATATACCACATCTTCTTTATCCATTCATCTGTTGATGGACACTAAGGTGCGTTCCATATCTTGGCTATCGTAAATATCTTGGCTGTCGCCATATCTTGGCTATCATAAATAGTACTGCAATGAACACGGGGGCACGTATATCTTTCCAAATTAGTGCTTTTGTTTTGTTTGGGTAAATATACAGAAGTGGAATTACTGGATTGTATGGTGGTTCCATTTTTAATTTTTTGAAGAACCTCCATACTGTTTTCCATAGTGGCCGCACCCTTTTACATTCCTGCCGACCATATGCAAGGGTTCCTTTTTCTCCACATCCCCACTAACATCTTGCCTTTTTGACACTAGCCATTCAGGGTGGTGTGAAGTGATAGTTTACTGTGATTTTGATTTGCATTTCCTTGATGATGAGTGATGTTGAGCATCTTTTCATGTGTCTGTTGGCCATCTGGATGTCTTCTTTGGAGAAATGTCTATTCAGGTCCTCTGCCCATTTTTAAATTGGATTGTGTGTGTGTGTGTTTGTGTGTGTGTGTGTGTGTGTGTGTGTGTGTGTGTGTTTTATTGAATTGGGTGGGTTCTTTATATATTTTGCAAATTAACCCCTTGTCATTTATATCATTTGCAAATAACTTCACCCAGTTAGTAGGTTGCCTTTTGTTTTGTTAATGGGTTCCTTTACTGTGCAAAATATTTTTAACTTGATGTAGTCCTATTTACTTATTTTTTTCTTTTGTTGCCCTTGCCTAAGGAGACAGCTCCAAAACATATATTGGTAAGACCCTGTCAAAGAGCTTATTGCTAATGTTTTCTTCTAGGAGTTTTATGGTTTGCAGACATGGCTAATTAAAAAAATACATTATCAGATACCTTTGTGATTAGTGTGGACATATAGCTAAACTCTGACTTAGGGGTTTAAGCACTCCTCCAGGTGATTTTCTTTAAAAAGGTAACTGGCATGTGTTCTTTGCCTTTGTTAATTTGTCCTTTCCTTCATTCTGCTGCCTAAAATCTGGTTGTGATAGTTGGACCTCTAACTAACTTTCTTATACCCTGAGGCCAGGGCTCTATCTTGGGAATGGAAGATCTAGGAGCTGGAAGGAGCCTGGGTCCCTAAGGACTTCACAAAGCAAGCCATTTTATAGCCTTGGCTTGCCTACACCTGAATTTTCCTTGAGAAAGCAATAAACCTCTTGTTTACATTATTGTTATTTTGAGTTTTTATTAGTGTCAAGCCTAATCCTAACTATTACTTCCTGATGGCAGTTTTAAAAATATGTTGTACAAGAAATTAAATTCTTTTTAATCTCTCTTTGACTATATGAAAACTGAAAATGGATACAGTTAATGTATGTAAAGTCCCTAAGATGTGGCTATAGTCATAAATAATTACATAAGTGTTAAAGTTAAATTCAATGTAAGCCAAAACGATTCAGTCCTTTCTCTATTCCCAGTGCTATGCTAGGCCAATGGGATTTGTCAATGATAAAGGTGTGAATGTGATACACAAATTTCATTTAGAGTCACAAAACCAATTAAATTGCCATGTGTGAAGATGAAATTCTGGGGTATTTTAGTGGAGGAATGAAAAGCAAGGTGTTATGCATATTATCGTTTGGATAAATGCTGTTTATAATGGTAGAAACACCGCCTGAAAGCCCCTGTCTCACAATAGCTATGATTCAGATTCTGCAAGTATTTGTCAGGGCTGAAATTAATAAATTACATGGGAATCAATGGATTCGATTCTATTTGCCTCACAGAGGTACTTTACATTACTGGGTGAATTTGAAAGAGAGCAAGTAGTTTTTCAGTTTTAAAATCCGGAAGCTTAGTGAATGTCATGTGATCTATGCAGAACTTTGAAACAGTTATTTTATTTTATTTTATTTTATTTATTTATTTAATTTTAGCAATTTCTACACAGTGGGTAAATGAGATGTTCATTCCCATGTGAAAGGAGACTGAGGCAGAGAAGGAAGATGAAAAAAGCAATAGGAAACAGCATCCATGTCCCTTGAGCCTGGTGATTACCCATCTACTCACACATTCATACATGGGAGTCGGTGGTGGACGTGATTTGTCTGGTTGGTGCAAATCATCTTCCGAGGTTTGCTAGAATTCCTCGAAGACACGAGTGTTCAGCCAGGAGTGAAGAATGCAGAAACCCAAGAGGGAAACAACGCAATATAGACATACCAGCTTGCCGTTGCTGTGTAAAGCATCCTACCCAACACTTGGTGGCTTAAAGCAATGACCATCTATTTAGCATCTGATTCTGCAAAGTGGAAATTCAGGGCAGGCTCTGTTTCGGTCTGGTCTTCCTCATGGGTCTGTTGCAACACCTCAGTTGACTGTGTGGATCTTCCGGGGGTTGGCAGCTATTGGTTGCAGCACCTTGATGCTCGTCCACATGGTGTCTTATCCTCTGAGAGGCTAGCATCGCTTAATTCCCACAGCACTGGGGCAGAGTTTCAAGAGAAAGTGGAAACACATGAGGCCTCCTGAGGGTTAGTGTTGTTCTAGTCTTCTGTAACGTCCACAGTATGCCATTGGGCCAGGCAGATGACCAGGTTTGGTGAGAGGGGTGCAAAGTCCCATGTCAAAGGACATGGAGACAGGGAAGGGGGAAGTGTAGACATTTTTCAGTCTGTTTATGAAATGGACAGTGTTGAGAAACTGACGGGCTTGATCTGTTGTTGGACAAGTGAGCAGAAGAGTAGGAAGAAATAAAAGAGGATATAGGAAGAGAGAAAGAAGTGCATCAAAGAGCAATGAGAGGTTAAAATGTGATACGAATAGCAATAGGGAACCCTGGAAGACCCTTAAGCAAGACAGAAATGTAGATGAAGCAGAGGGCACGTATTAACATCCACAGAGTTCTAGGGGACTTCTGGCTGAGGGCCTCGCCAAGATAAGTAGAGCGTTTGTATCTCTGGGTTTCCGAGTTAATGATCCCAGCAGTCTCTGGACCAGCCAAATTGTAGTGGATTTATTATTTACATTACAACTGCATTTAAAAATGAAAACATATGTCTACATTTTCAATGCTTTGAAAATACCATTGAACATGCTGTAGAATTTTATATCCAGTAACAGGATGCAATTTCCCTATCAAATAAAATTGCTGTTTGTTTTGTATACTGTATATTATTATGGAAATTTCACAGTTTATCAGCTACAGTGAAGTCAACTGCAATGAGCAGGCCACTTATGCGAGCAAGTTTCTCTCACGCCTCCCAAATCCTGATTCCCTTTCTATTTATGCAGATACTGTTTTATGCTAATAATGTACTTTGCTGCTGTTGTTGTTGTTTTGTTTTGACGCAGTATAACCCAATTCATAGAAGAAAGGCAAGTAAACTCTAGCAAGGGAACGTCCTGGTGGTACCCTATCGTCTCACCTACCCCCCTGCCCCCACCTCTGCTGATAAATGCATCATTGCTGAAACCAACAAATAAGAAGTTGCTTAAGGCCCAGTTAAGTTTGCTGACTTCTGCAAAGTATGCCTGATTTTGTTCCTAGTGATCGCGAGAGTAATGATAACTTATAGTGCAGCTGGGCAATTTTGTAAGAAACCCCCTCTTCCAGCAGCAATTTAGAGGTGCTTCGTCTTTCTTCTTCTTCTTCTTTTTTCTTGTTGCAGTGTGACAACAGCAAGTACCCAAATCCTGTTAGCAAATAATGTGATTTCTGAGCTTGGGTTCTGGACTAACAATGTTACGGGGTGTGCGTCACAAGCTATGAGATGAATAGCCGCATGTTTTGAAAAATATACCGTGTTTGAGTCTAGTAGTTCCTATTTTCTCTATAAGTGGTCTTCAAGTCCTGTCCCCGTTGTCTTGTTTTAACTTGTTGTCTCGGGCTTCGTTGATTGTGGACGTTGAGTAAGAGGGTCAGATTGGATGACAAAGCAAGGAGAAATGTGGTGTTAGGGTCCTTGCCTGCTTAGAGGTCCAGAGGATGGTAATTTAACCTGGATAGTCTGAGAGAGTTTGTAGGGAAATATCCACACGGGTAAAATAAGAATTAAAAGAACAAATGAATGTTTCTGGTCGCGTGTCTTTGTTATAAAACCACGTCAATGAATCCCTGTGACTAAGAGCGTGACCTTTGAGGTTAGCATCCCACTGCTTTTCGCTGCATGACTACGGGCAAATATCTTCAACCTTAGCCTTAGTTTAATAATATCTCATAAGATTGTGGCAAACATTAAATTAGATAATGTACGTGGTGCACCGTGCTTGGCACAGAGTTAAGTGCTCAGCGATGGCGTCATTGTCGTTAATCAGCCTCCTCACATCCATTTCCTTATCCTGCCCTTCAAGGCCAAAGTCCACCAGTCTGCCCCGCCCCCCCCACCCCGTTTCTTGTGTGATGTTAACTACTAGTAGAATAGTAGGTGCTAGGTACGAGGCAGGCCCTCAACAAGTTCTTAAAAAACAAGAGAATAAATCCATCAATAATATTATAATTAAAGTGATGTGTGTGTGTCCTTACCCTTTAAAAAGGACCTTCAACCCCAATATGTTAAGTGCTTTTGATGACACACAAATGATGGCCACCAGATTTCTCTGCATCAGGAATTTATGTGTCTGTTTTAAAATCCTAAGTGAAACCCAATAACAAGTGGATAAAAGCCTAGTCGCTCTCAGAGGCACCCAGGCCCTCATTGACTTATTTCTGTCTCATCTCCAAGGCCTCCCTGTGGAATCCCAGGGCTCAGGGATGTCATGGTGAAAACTGTTGTCCCAAAGAATCACTGAAACAAATGTCTCAATTTACTGTATGCTCTTTGACTGCTTTAATAATGCTTGATTTTGTTTTAAAGAGGCAAAGTTCAAACTGTAAACTGAATTTCAGGTAATGTATACATCACATAATCCCAGACATCTCAGCCACCATTACCTGGTGATAACGTGCCCTGTTTTTCAGGGAAAGAATCTAAGGGGAGATCTAAAATTATGAAGTATGAAAACATCAAGATTATGTTCAAATGTACCGAAGTCTCTGACTTTCCATGCTCTGGTCTCTAATCTCTCTGTTCCCCCAGACTTCCAAGGAGGTTGTCTTCTTTCTAATTGGTGCCAGCCCCTCAGTGCCCTTAATTATACAATCTTCCTCTCGCTTTTAGTGACCTCCCTCATCTCATTGTTTAAATCCTATCCATCTTCCAAGTCCTAAGACAAATTCTATCTCTTCTAGGATATAGTTTCCTACTACTATCGCCATTATTTAGATCCACACGGTGTAGCATTTAATTGTTCTGTGTTAGCTTTTTCTTCCTAAATAGGTCACATTCTCCTTGAGGGCAAAGCTTATGCTTTAGTTTCCCTTGCTTCTCACTCGGAGCCTCTCCAAGTGATAGATACATAGTAGGTGCTGATTAAATATTTGTTGATTGATCTCCTGCGAAGGGGTTGCTGTGAACCACTGTGAAAGTGCTAGACAGACCAAGGCAGGGTTCTCAATCTCCCTCAGGGGGAACACTTTTAGGGGAATGGGAAAAATCCTTCAGAGAGCCCTGTCAGCTAATGTGCTTCTTTGAATGCGCTTCTAATGAGGTGCATGTGGCTGCGGTGTGGGGCTACGGGGTGGGGGGGGGGAGGACTGTTCTCCTTTCCTGGGGGCAAGGGGTGGAGTGCTCCCCAGTGGCACAGGGAGGGACTCTGGGCACCGGCATCTGAGTAGGATGTACGTAGAAAAAGGAACTGGAATGCTTGTACATTTATGCCTGCATCCAAGTACGAGTAAGGTATGACTCTCACCCACAAGCCAGGATGAAGAGGGTGTTAATTCTGAGGACTTCTAGCTAGAGACAGCGAGAGAAAGAGATAGAGTCCCTTTTGGGGTTGATAATGTTCTCTTAAGTTGGGGTGGGGAGAGCTGATGACAAGAGCTTGCCTGTGGGATGCCTGGATGGTTCAGTCAGTTAAGCGTCCCACTCTTGATCTCGGCTCAGATCACGATCTCACGGTTTGTGGGTTTGAGCCCGGCATCCGGCTCTGCACTGACAGCACGGAGCCTGCTTGGGATTCTCTCTCTCCCTCTCTCTCTGCCCCTTTCCTCCCCTCTCAAAATAAATAAATAAACATTTTAAAAAAAGAGCTTGCTTGAACAGTGGCAAAAGGTGAAAGGTGATTGAGAATTAGCGTCGCCTCCCCTCTCCCCCATATGTCTAGCCTCATCACAATTTACTCTGAGTTTAAAAGCTCCTTTCCAGGGCAGAGACTGGGCAGGGTGTTCCTAAGCCCTTTTTTATGAGTAAAGCAGGGCCCTAAAGCGAGAGACACAAAGGAGGGGCACGCTAGCCGGACCGGGATAAATGCGTGCGGGAGGAGGAAAGCTATTTCCTTTTCTCTGGGAAGAGAAGGGGTGTGAAGAAGCGGGCCTCTGTGAGTACACACACTTTAAAGTGTGGTGATGGTGAGTAGCTGAGGCGCATGGACACATCAAAACCACTGCTGTGGGTGATGCCTTTGCACTTGTGATAGCTCGGCCATCACACTATACAGAGAATTTGAGGCAGGGGCTACTTGTCTTATTTGAGACATTTGAACAAGTATCCCCACTTGTTTAGCTAAGTTTTCAGTAAGAAGGGGAAGCCAAGGATTGTTAGGTCTATAGAAATCAGTAATAACCTCCAACAGAAGTGGACTCCAATCCTAGTGTGAGAAAATGCTGGGGAAAGCCTCACGTGACTAGGTGGTCCATTGGCCAACTTTTGGCCAGGGTTACCTGGAAAGAAAGTACAGATTGCTTATTTACTACGTGGAATGGTCCTTGATGGGGGTATTATAATTCTTAATTGGAACTTTTGTTCCTGCTCAGGGACCTAAATATTTACTTTTATGAAATTATTATTTTCAAAATAATATGTTTGAAATGATCATGGAACACTTGGAAGATTCATACTACACAGGCCCTCTTTCCTTTACCTCTCTCCTCTTGGATCCTCTTGACTTCTGCCTCTGCTTAACATCTCTCGGGATTGTTTCTGTATCTCTTTTTGGGGCAACTTTCTTTGTGTTTAGATGAGTCTCGCCCAGGTGTTCTGTGAGACTGCGGTGTGGGGCTACGGGGTGGGGGGGGGGAGGGACTGTTCTCCTTTCCTGGGGGCAAGGGGTGGAGTGCTCCCCAGTGGCACAGGGAGGGACTCTGGGCACCGGCAGAGTGTGTGTGTGTGTGTGTGTGTGTGTGTGTGTTTAATTAAGTAAACTCTATACCCAACGTGGGGCTCAAACTCATGACCTCTGGGTCAAGAGTTGCATGCTCCACTGACTGAGCCAATCAGATGCCCCCAGGGGTTCTTAAATGTTGTAAAGCCACCAGTGTCTCACAGGTGTACCCGAGAGACTATTGGATGATACTAAGAATGGAAGAGTAGATAAAGAGAAGAAATGCCTTTATTTACTTACTTACTTTAAAATTTTTTTGAAATGACTTTTTTTTAAAGTTTATTATTTTTATTATTTTTATCTTTGTTTTAGAAAGAAAGAGAGTGAGGGGCTCCTGGGTGGCTCAGTCAGTTAAGCATCCGGATTCGGCTCAGGTCATGATCTTTTAGTTCGTGAGTTCGAGGCCTGGGTCAGGCTCTGTGCTGACCGCTCGGAGCCTGGAGCCTGCTTTGGGTTCTGTGTCTCCCTCTCTTTCTACCCCTTGCCCACTCACACTCTGTCTCTCGCTCTCAAAAATAAACATTAAATTTTTTTTTAAAACAAAGAAAGAGAATGAGAGTAAGAGCCAAGGAAAGGGGCGCGAGAGAGAATCTTAAGCAGGTTCCGCACTCAGTGCTCAGTGTGGAGCCCAGCAGTCCCCCAACCTGGGATCATGACCAGAGCTGAAACCAAGGGTTGGATGCTCAACTAACTGAGCCACCCAGGTGCCCCCCTTTTACAGTTTATTTATTTACTTAAGTAATCTCTACATGGGGCTCAAACCCAGGACCAAACTGTACCCTCCTCTGACTAAGCCAGACAGGCACCGCAAGAAATGATGTTTTCGATGAGAAAAGACATAACCAGTGTTTGAATAGTCCAATATGCAGTAAGCCTGTCTGCTAATGCCCTGGGTTCCCAGGGGTTGTTCACAGCAGAGAACATTCCAGGCCAGTTGCTAGTTTGGTTTTGCCCACACTCTGCTTGGCAGTCTGGCAGTGGGTGGGTGGGGGAGGTTCTCAGTGGAAGACAGTCTCAGATGTGACTTTTCTTTAATTTTCTTTCTTTTTTTTTAAGTTTTATTATTCATTTTGAGAGAGAGAGAGAGATCACAGGAGGAGAAGGGCAGAGAAAGAGGGAGAGAGAATCCCAAGCAAGCTCTGCGCCATTGGTGAACTGTGAGATCATGACCTAAGCCGAAACCAAGAGTTGGACGCTTAACGGACTGAGCCACCCAGGCACCCCTCAGATGTGACTTTCCTTCATGACCTACACTGAGAAGGAAGAGGGGGAAGCGGAAGGGGATGGAGGTCTTGGTGCGGCAAAGAGGAGATGGTGGGAGAGAAAACCCCTCCTCAGTCACTCTCCCTCATGACTGCAAGGGTCTGCCGTTGTGCTGATTCTCAAGTGTGGTCTGGGGACCTCTGGACTTCCTCCAGACCCTCTTGGGGGTCTATGAGGCCCTCCTTTCCTAACTGTCTTTCTGTATGAGCCTGGATTTTCTTCAAATACATCAATTAAAACAACATATTGCAACAAATTGAATGCAGAGGCGGAGAATCGAGTTCTCTTTTATTAAGGCAGACGTTAAAGAGATTTACTGGGGTAGGGGCGCCTGGGTGGCGCAGTCGGTTAAGCGTCCGACTTCAGCCAGGTCACGATCTCGCGGTCCGTGAGTTCGAGCCCCGCGTCAGGCTCTGGGCTGACAGCTCGGAGCCTGGAGCCTGTTTCCGATTCTGTGTCTCCCTCTCTCTCTGCCCCTCCCCCGTTCATGCTCTGTCTCTCTCTGTCCCAAAAATAAATTAAAAATGTTGAAAAAAAAAAAAATTAAAAAAGAGATTTACTGGGGTGCCTGGGTGGCTCAGCCAGTTAAGCGGCTGACTTTGGCTCAGGTCATGATCTCACAGCTTGTGAGTTCAAGCCCCGCGTCAGGCTCTGGGCTGACAGCTCGGAGCCTGGAGCCTGGCTCGCATTCTGTGTCTCCCTCTCTCTCTGCCCCTCCCCCGCTCACAATCTGTGTCTCTCTCTCTCCTTCAAAAATAAAAAAATATTTTAAAAAGGAGAGATTTACAAAAACATCAAACAGCATTACTTTTCTCACTAATTTTGTTTTGGAAATACAGGTTATTTTATAAAATAAAAAATGCTATTTATGTTACCTAAGTCTTATTTATATTAACATGTAATGGGTTTATTATTCTTTTAAAATAAAGTACTACAGGGGCACCTAGGTGGCTCAGTCGATTAAGTGTCCAACTTCAGCTCATGTCATGATCTCGTGGTTCATGGGTTTGAGCCCCACATCGGGTTTTCTGCTGTCAGTGCGAAACCCGCTTTTGATCCTCTGTCGCCCTCTCTCTGCCCCTTTCCCCCATCTCAAAAATAAATAAACATTAAAAACAAACATTAAATTAAAAAAATTAAAAAAAAAGCTTTATATGAATATTTAACAATTTTCTGTTTTAATTTCTCCTGTGGTCAATACAGATAGGTATAACTCGCGTAAACAGAAGATTTTGGGGTTCTCTGATTGTTGAGAATGTAAGGAGGTCCCAAGCCCAAAGAGTTGGAGAAGGGTTTCTCCAGGGAATGGCTTCTGTGTTCCAGAATCATTGCAGGAGCAGAGTGATTCATAGAGAAGGCAAAAACATTTCAGGGACATGCTGACCCTCGAAAGATCAGCCCTTCCTCTCTAAACCGACAGCTTGGCTTTACTCTGAAGCACAAGTGTCTTGGGTGAGACATAGCTGTGTGTGTTCCAGGTGGTTTACTTTCTGTATTTTGCAGCACTGTTTGATCACCCACATTCTTCCTTGTTGACTCAAACATAATGGCACCACCTACCTCATGTCTTCCTTCTTCCCATGGATGTCTACACGAACTCCAGATTTCCTTGTGCAGTATAAACAGGAGGACGTGTGCTTAGTCCAGAGGTTTCATCAAGGAATGAAAGTGAAGGAACTCCAGTTCTGGTCTTGGTCCTTCTCCTGGCTTCAAAATGAGCATAATTTTGGATGGATGAACTCATGCCTTGCAAATGAATAATTGTGGTTCATTTTGCCATTAAGTTATGAAGAAAAAGAACTCTCTCTATATGCCTATACAGTCCTGGCCCCTCTACTCAGGAGCTGGAGAATTCCTCTCCATAGTTGGCTGCCGAGGAAGAGGTGTTGTGAGGCAAGCGTAGCTGATGTTGGAGAACACGGCTGTCTTCTGCAGGTGAGTGGCTGGAAGTTCCATGACCTGGGATTTGGCAGACTTGTCCCCTCAGTGCAGACATCTCTGGAAAGAAGCAGACCTCTCCTCTCAGGGTAGATCCTTTCACCAGAGGGCAGAGAGCGAGGGGCTGTGTCAACACCACCAGATGATTTGTCCTGAATTCTCCAAGTAGAGGCTTTAGCCTTTCTTTCCTGGCAAGGAATGAAAGAGAACGTGCAGAGAAGCGAGGTGCGTTCATGCTGCTGCAGTTCCCTCTGCCTGGGAACAGGTACGCGTGTTATCCCCAAACCCATTCTTTCATTTGTTCAGGGGTTACTGGGTCCCTGCTCTGTGGCTGTCTCTTCTGCTGCTCCTGAGAGAACCAGCCTTGAATAGGGAGTTTCTACCGGGCAGGGGAGAAGCTGGGAGGCACAGGGTCAGCTTGTGTGCCATCTAGATCAACACAAGGTTTGCTATCCAAGAATTGCACAAGAATCCTTGTGGGAAGGTCAGAGGTTGCCATCAAGATCCAGAGCAGATCTTAAGAAAAAAAAGAGAAAAGAATTTGTGATTGTGGATGGTGACAGATGCCAACTAGACTTATTATGGTGATTCATTTTGCATTGTGTACAAATATTGGATCATTATGTTGTATACCTGAAACTAATATAATGCCATATGCCAATTATGCCTGGATGGTGATGATGATGATGATACAGACTATATACAGATTCATGAGCTCAAAGCGGTGGCAATAGGTCAGCACCACAGATTGGCGAGGCACAAGTAAGGAGGAGTGTTCTAGACAGGCGTCTTGCTCCCTGGCTTACATATTTGCAGCTTACCTCTAGGAGCCAGCAGGTGTTTTGTGAACAGATGACGGAGGTTTGCTTAAGGGCCAAGGGTAGAGTGATCAGAGTTGGGTTTCAGAAAGATAATTTGTCACGTACATACTATGTGCTAGATGCAGGCACTAGTCCCAGTACGGTTCCTGGGCCTCCCAGTCTAAATTATCAAGGCCATTTCTGGAGGATAGGATTGAGGATGCTTAGTAACCTACCCCAGCATCCACGGGAGCTTGGCTACCGCGGATGTCCGCCATCACAACTATGGCGGACCTCACGCTTTCTCTGACACTGTGCGGGTGTTTTGCTCAGCTCTCCCTACACGTGCATCTCTCCTGAGGCTGCCCCTCTGTTGGCTTCTCCTCTGCTAAAGCACCACTATCCTCGCTCCAGTGTTGTTGAAGTTGGAGGGTATCCCTCCGCCCCCCACTGAATTACAACTCTGTTGATCAATGGGTCTTTCTTTTTGCATTTTATGGTGGCCCCACCGAAAAACTTAGAATAGGTCCTTCTGAACCAGAGTGGGGAAGTCCTCAAAGGTGACCTTTCAGTGATAAATCAGCTATGTTCTTCACTCACCCTGAACCAGGGTCTGAAGGTAGATCGTGTGTTGGGTGATCAAACAATCTGTGGTCCAAACAGTGACAAGTGGCACATTGGGCAACAAGGCAACAAGGGCACATTGGGATTGTCTTTCTGGTCG